>NC_133361.1:16836620-16885260 GCF_049309525.1 Garra rufa
AGTCCCTTGTTTGTTCTGAACAGTTAAACTGCCCACTGTACTTAAGAAAAATCCTACAGGTCCCACAAATTATTTGGTTTTTCAACATTTTCCAACAATGACTGTATAATTATGACATCCATCTTTACACACCGAGGGGGACTGAGGGGCCGAGGCGGTAAACTCTGATGTGTACATTTTCTTATTTTGCCTAAATATCATATTTTTATCATTACGTACTACCCTTCAGAAGCTACAGAAGATACTTACATGTTTCCAATATGACAAAATAATTCTTCAAATTCGAAAAGTTTTTACCCCAGCTCCTAATGCAGGTTTTTCCTCCTGGAGCATCAGTGAGCATTTGAACCTTCTGTAATAGTTACATATGAGTCCCTCAGTTGTCCTCAGTGTGAAAAGATGGATCTCAAAATCATACAGTCATTGTTGGAAAGAGTTCAAATACACAAAAATGCTGGAAAAACCAAAGAATTTGTGGGACCTGAAGTATTTTTCTGAAGAACAGAAGGCAGTTTAACTGTTCAGGACAAACAAGGGATTTTTGTGGAATAGATGTAAATGTCTTTTATGTGAAATATTTTATTCAGGTCAGTACTAAATAAAAAATAACATGCATTTTGTATGATCCGTCTTATTTTGGTAAAAAGGTATATGTAAACTTTTTGACTTAAACTGAAAATGCAATAAGCAAGAATTATATTATATTTAACTGCAAAATTTTACCTGATATCATAAGGCAGATAGTGGCAGGGCCCAGGATGGAAGCTGCCATGCTGATAATCTGGTACAAGATGTACATTTTTGAGATCGAGCTGTTCCTCTGAGAGGTCAGTCCTCCTGAGCTCAAGAGGTCAATGGTGTTAGCCATGGTAGAGGGTCCCCAGCGTCTGCGCTGATTGTAAAACTCTTTAAAGTCCTGTGGAGCGTTGGTGTAGGCATCAGATGCTGCATTGTACTCCACCCTCCACCCCTGCTGCAGCAGCAGAGTGCACAACCAGCGGTCCTCACCTGACATTACACCAAACAGAGGGTGCATTACTTTAGTTTATGTTGAATTGATATTATAGTAGTTAGTAGTATTTAGCTTCAAGCAGACCTTGATCATACTGGACGTATTGGCTGGCTTCACTGGCTTTGGTTGTGTATCTCTTCATGACGTTGTCGTCCATAAGTGCGGCTCCTCTGAAAAGACTGAAACATCCAGGGCTGCACAATACACAGCCAAACACATGCTCGGCAGTCTTTTGCAGCCAGTGGCCCACCGCATATTCAAACTTCTGATACCACACCAATGGCCCTTCAAGCATAAGGAAGAGATCATCTCATTAGTCAAATTATCACCTTTAAAATCCATTTAAAAGTAGTCTCTAGTGCATTTTTTTCAATAGTTTCTTTGTCTGCTTCTGAGACTTTACAAGTGGCGAATTATTACATTTCGTGCCCATTACTACATTTTGCGCCCACTCTTACAGGAAAAATAAAGTGGATATATTTACAGAGGACAGTGCAACAGTTTTGCAAATCGTATTTTTTATTTTCTTTTAATAAATGGTTAGTTCCACCCTAGAGAAAAAAACAGCTAAACCAGCCTAGGCTGGTTGGCTGATTTTAGCTGGTCAACCAGCCTGGTTTTAGCTGGTCAGCAGGCTAGTTTTGGAGGGGTTTTGGCCATTTTTCCAGCCTGGCCAGGCTGGGAGACCAAAAAAAAAAAAAAAAAAAAAACAGCAGCTTCCAGCTTAAACCAGCTAAGACCAGCCAACCAGCCTAGGCTGGTTTAAGCTGTTTTTTTTTTCAGCAGGGCAGTCCTTCATTTATTCACGATAAAGCGCTACTATGACCGCTTCACTCAGCAATTCTATGTATCATTGCGCAACACACCCATAGCAACATAATTATTACAGCGTCAAAACTATTTCTTGTATTGTGTATTTCTGTCAAATTAGTTGTTTATCACTTATGTAATGAATTATGAGTGACCCCTTTTGTCTTTTTGTTGCGTTATTCACCTTTAATTATGCGACCACGCCTTTCTTGTTGTCAAAAAGGAAGATAGTCGACGTGCATGCGCATCTGTGTGGAAGCCCACATGTTTTGAAGAACGGAAGGAATATTACTGTATTTATTAGCTTTCTGTTTCAGGTATGATACTTTATGTCTGTCAGTTTACACTGTAAGTATCGTCTGTTTTAAACTTAAAACGGAAAGCAGACGTATTCTCATGCTGAGAGTGAGAGATAAGCAGACGTTAATGTGTGAGAAAATATCAGTAACAATTTACAATACGGTAGCACTAATATGCATTATTTATGCTTAACTAATGCACAGATAATCATGAGTTAATGTATAACTCATGAAGAACTAAACAATATATAAATTATTACTGCATCAGCAACCATTTAACATATGATTCATACATTAAGTAATCAATAAAATGTTAGGCTATTAGACAAAGTGTCATAATGTATTAATTCCTAATAACATATAGTATTAACTAATGGTGTAAATTAATGTTTTAATTACTACAATGGGTCGAAGCCATGCATTTCAACTTCCAGTTATCTACTTTAATTAAATATTAGCCAATGATTTGCAAAGATATGATTATGTTATAAATTTACTTGTTGAGGCACATGACAGAGTAATTCAACATCCATAACCACAATTACATATTACTTATCAATTAGTTAATATTCCTTATCATTATCATTATAAGGAGTTATACTCCTGATTATCTGTGCATTAGTTAAGTATTATTTTTTATTAATGCACCCATATTGTAAAGTGTTATCAAAATATCATACATGGTGTTAAAAAACAAATCATTCAGCGGTTACAAACCAATATGGCTGATGTTACTGCAACAGGTGCTCCTGGGTTTGCCAGAGCTTGTCTTAAACCAGAAATATATAAGACCACTGATGGCAAAGTAATAGTTGAAGATGAACTTTTACACTTCCTTTCGATAAAAATGAGAACTTTAAGTCAGGATGAAATAGTCCTTTTAGCTGCAAACCACTTCGGATCAGATTGGATTGAGGCTTCAAAGAAAATGTTGTTTGAACTCTGTTCCACTACTCAACGGAATATCTCTCACAAAGGAGCACAGAAAGACGCCAATAACATCAAGAGTTGCCTCAAAGTCCTTAATGAATGTGGGGATAATATTCCAAAATTTGTATCATATTATCTGGACGAGTTGCCACCTGTGACTTTTTCCAACATGGACGTCTGTGGCCTTCTTCGGAAAGTTGAGCAGCTGCATGCTGATGTATCCGTCTTGAAACATGCGATGCACCGACAATCTGAAACAAGTGAAGGTTTGAGTGCAGTCGCGGTGGACGTGAGCCGCCGGGTTTGTGCCCTCGAGCGGAACGCTGCCCACGGTGGTGCGGGCTTTGATGCGCCGGTGAGGTGGATGGAGAATGCAAGCACCACGCACGCTACTCACTATACGGATGTCGGTGGAGGTGCCTGAAACAACAGGTGACAGACGCCGAGGAGAGGCTCCAAGACCCGTGCTTCAAGCAATGGAAAGTATTACGCCAGCAGTTAGCCCTGGGTTGACGAGGCTGTCGCCTGGATTACCCAAGTGGAACCAAGTTGTAAAAAGGGGCCGACAGAAGCGCACGGAGGAATCCCAACAGGGATTTCGCACTGGCAAATCTGTGTTGGAACGGAGGGCAGCAAAAACTGTTGTGGGCACTGGAGCAGTAAGAGACATCAAGATGATAACAACTAAAAGGGTGAGTGTCTTCGCCAGTAGGTTTTCACCTGATGTAGATGTTGAAGTATTGCACGCTCATCTTACACATAAACTTGGACATGAAGTATCATGCGAAAGGATTGCTACTGTAAACAGCAGATACGCATCATTTAAAATAGCTGCTGAATGCAAAGATGTTGGCGATATGTATAACCCGGAACTATGGCCAGAGGGAGCGTATGTACGGCGCTTTATGAACCACGGAGAGCTGGAACCGTGGGTGCTAACTCTAAAGCGGCTACTCTACCTTCTGCCAACACGAGTGTGCCTGATAATTGCATGAGTGCCAAAGTATGATGTTGCTATGGATATACGCGTCCTATCATATAACTGTCGTGGCCTGCGCTTGGGTCAAAGTGCTGAGGATAAAGCTCGCCGTTTTATTGTTGATCGGTTGATGGAGCACAGCGATATTCTGTGCCTACAGGAAACATTTCTTGCAATGCAGGATTTAACGGGTCTTAACTCAATCAGTGACAGTTTTCATGGTGCTGGGGAGTCCACCACTGACCTCAGCCTGGGTATACAAAGAGGCAGAATTCCAGGAGGTGTGGCAATTCTGTGGAATAAGAAGCTGGACTCAGCGATTAATGTAGTTAGGCTTGGTGTGGACTGGTGTATTGCTATACGTCTGACACAGCGTGATAAGGAATTTATTATTTTAAATATTTACACTCCATATGAATGCCATCAAAATGAGGAAGAGTATGTAAATAAGCTTGCTTTTATTAGTTCCTATTTGCAAAATGAGTGTTTCTCAAATATCTTTATCGTTGGGGATATGAATGCTGACATTTCAGACAACAGGTCAGTGTTTGCTAAACATTTAAATAACTTATGCACCGATAATAATTTAATACTGTCCAGCAGAGAGCTCCTGCCTGTTGATAGCTACACACATATAAGTGAGGCCTGGCACACCACGTCCTGGCTGGACCATTGCCTCACTACAGCCGATGCTCACGCATCCTTGGCACATATGGAAATTTTATACGATGTATCCACTTCTGATCACATTCCTGTAAAAATGGTGATCAGGTCTGAGTACATACCGTCAACTACAAAGTGTGAAAACAACACAAATCATGTTTTTTTGGACTGGTCCTCTCTTACATGTGAAGAAATGTCTTTGTATTATGAACATACTGATCAATTATTGAATAATATATATCTCCCTAGAGAGGCACTCATGTGCAAAAATGGTAATTGTATAAACAGTAAACATATCATAGATATCTCTGCTATGTATACTGCAATTGTCTCTGCTTTACTTGAAGCTAGTAAATCTCTTCTTAAGCATAAAAAGGGAGGAAAAACTCGGCCTGGTTGGAATGCATATATGGCTGAATTCTATGCTGAGGCTCGTGAAGCTGCTAGATCCTGGGCAATGGCTGGTAAACCAAGACAGGGACCTATTTTTGAATATAAGAAGAGCACAAACGCAAAATGTAAATATGCAATATGTTTCATTAGTAAAAATGAGCAGCATCTGAGGGCAGAAGCTATGGCCAAGAAACTTTTAAATAACACAAATAATGACTTCTAGAAAGAGGTGAAACGCACAAATAACTGCAAACCCTCACTACCATGTTCAGTAGATGGAGTCTGTGGTGCAAATGCTATTGCTGAGCTCTGGCGAATGCATTATAGTAAATTGTTTAATTGTGTCCAGACTAAATGTTTTAAAGTAAATAATGTTGACAATGTAGATGCAATCAAGTGTCATGAGGTCTCTAAAGCCATTAGGAACTTAGCAGTTAATAAATCAACTGGCCTAGATTCTATCTCGGCTGAACGTCTAAAAAATGCAAGCATAAGGCTGTATACACTTCTTGCACTATGCTTTACTGCCTTCATGATCCATGGCTTTCTTCCAGACTCAATGATGTCTGTGATGCTGAGTCCTGTGATTAAGGATAAAGCAGGAAAAGTGGGTTCTTCAGACAACTATAGACCCATCGCCCTAGCTAATATATTATCAAAAGTTGTGGAACTAATTCTCCTTGAGAGGATCAATGAATTGATTATCTCTGCAGATAATCAATTTGGTTTTAAACCAAAGCATGGTACGGATATGTGCATATATGTCCTGAAGGAATTACTAAGCAACTATAAGAGAAAAAACTCAACTGTTTTTATATGTTTTTTAGATGCATCTAAGGCATTCGACCGGGTGAATCATTGGAAATTATTTAAAAAATTGGATGCAGCAGGAGTCCCTAAATACATTGTCAGAATCTTGTCATATTGGTATGCCCAACAGACCGTGCAAGTGAAATGGGACAGCTGTATGTCTGCTCCTTTTCATGTCAGTAATGGAGTAAGACAAGGGCGCATATTATCCCCCATTTTATTCAATTTTTATATGAATGAATTATCATATAATCTAAACCGATGTAAAACTGGCTGTATGGTCGGCAGTACAGTGATGAACCATCTTATGTATGCAGATGATTGTGTGATTTTTAGCCCGAGCTCAGCTGGACTGCAGCATCTTCTTAACATATGTTCTGCGTTTGGGGAAGAACATGATGTAAAGTACAATGATTCCAAAAGTGTTATTATGATTTGCAGAACCGCAGAAGACAGACATTTAACCTTTCCTGTTTTTAGGCTCGCAGGTAATGTTCTTAATATCTGCAGTAAAGTGAAATATCTTGGTCATCTGATTACAGATCAGCTTACAGATGACGATAACATTAATCATCAGTGCCGTATGCTTTATGTGCGGGCAAATGTTCTGGTACGCATATTTGGTTGCTGCACTGCTGGAGTCAAGTTGACCCTATTTAAAGCATACTGTTCGCCTTTGTACACTGCACACCTGTGGCTGAACTATAAAAAAGCTAGTCTTCAGAAATTGCAAGTAGCATTCAATGACGCTCTGAGTATGTTACTAAAAAAGCCCAGATCAGCTTGTGCGAGTGAGTTGTTTGTGAGCACCAGAGTGGACACACTGCAGTCTGTCCTGCGAAAAGCGATGTTCAGGTTCATTTGCCGGCTGAATGATTCTGTAAATCAAGTTTTTATGGTGCTGGTGAATGTTAGGTACAGTGCCACACGCTGCATGTCTCAGTTTTGGGAACACTGGTATAAGTGTCTTTTAAAAACGAGTCATTATTAATGTATGTCTATTTTTTTATTTTTTTATTTTTTTTGTATTATTGTGTTAGTATTTTCTTTTCTTTTTGGATGGACCATGAGTCTGAATAAAGATACTGCATTCCTATTGACTGTCTTTATCTCTTGCCATTAACTATCACTGTCAGAAACTATTTTTTAACGGAAGGACAGCGTTTGTTTGTTGTTTACATCCAAGTATCGCCAATATGGTCGCGTATCCGGTTAACTGACCAAATCTTACCTTATTGTAAGATTCTCTTACCTTATTGCTTATTTAGAATTTTGATTGTTATTTATTTATATTTTATTAATCTTTCAACCATCTCTTTCTATTTCAGAAATAGTACCTACAATAGACAATACAAAACAGTATCCTCCGAGAAATAAAATAACAAAACCAAAATGTGAACAGAGCAGCGTCTACAAGCGAAAAGGGAAAGTGACAAAGTTCATCACATAACCAGAATCAACACTGGCTTGACTTTTCAGAGGTGGTGAGAGCTATGAAATTTAAAAGCAAGCCAGAGATGGCTTTTTCTTGCTTAACAGGTAAGATATTTTATTGAATGCTAAATAGTCATGCAGCTTTCTAACAAGTTCATTAACATTGGACCTTATAAGACTAGCAACCTTTACATCCAGTGTTAATGTCCTGTAATGTAAACTTCACAGCATCAGTGTTTCTAATAAATAAAAAAACAATGATCTGCTTAGAAGACATCTTTTAAGTTTTCCAATGAACGACCATGGTTACGATCAGAGCCAAAGCACAGCCAAAACTATCTTCTTTCATAAGACTAATGCAGTTTTATTTTTTAACTGCTAGAGGGACAAAAGTCACATGATGTAGCTTTAAAATATCCAACCTGTGCCTGTTGGATGAATCCTGCCACAGGCAGCTCCAACCTCTGGGTAGAGTTTAAGTCTGTCGATTAACAGCATGACTGCAGATGGCTGAAAATCAGTATCCCCATCCAGGGCCAAGATATATGTGTTCTCCCTGTCTTTCTATGGAGCATTAAAAACATACAGTAGTGAAATATACTGGCTGATATTGCATTAAGCTGTAGAAAGTCTAATATTAAGCCACTAACCTTCAATTTCTCTTGAGGGGAATTTAGTTCTTCACCATCCTTTCTGTTAAGTCTCCATCCAAGAATGTAATACAAGTACATTATCTGCAAACACAGATGATTGGTGAAGTTCAAGGCGTAAAAACAACTGTAGCTTTATCCAGTTTCAACTGGATCTTTAGAGAATTTTACCTGAGACCATCTTTTCTTGTGACGGATAAGTGTCTTGTCTTTGAGGTGGACCATCATAAGATTGCCTTTAGGGAGGATGTATTCTAGCCGACCCCCATAAGGTGTGTTTATGATCGTCTGGTGTGGTAATGCTGCCTTTTGCTTGAATATACTTGGGTCCTCTTCACTGAAAATTCTAATATGTGAAGTCTTGGTAGATTAGTTATTGCACATAAGTTCTCCGAACACAAACAGATATAACTAAGGAGGATACTTACGTGTAAACTTCTTTAACTACATCCACAAGAATTTCAGCATATTTATTAGCATGTCTTCCATTATCAAAGTCCTTGAAAGCATCATCAAAATAAATATGGAATTCAAACTCAACATCGCTTTGTTTGTCCGTCTTGGGCTTATATTTATCAAGCCTGGTAGTAAAATAAATAGTATTGAAATTACAATTCAATTGAGATTTTTACAAGTTGAGTAAGTGTAGTCTATGTTTACCTGAACATAGAGATAATTATCTTCATCATTTCATCATAGGTCTCATGCCACATCGTTGCACACAGAAACACTCTGATGGTTTCTTTTGCACTAAGAAGTACAGTAAATATTGACTTAGTCACTATAAAACTCAGTTCATAGTAAGATATGTTAGAGATCATATCAAAAAAATAAAAAAAAAACATCTCTGATATTGGATAATAAATTACCAATATGCAACCATACTTAGAAAGTAAAAACACTTACCCCTGTTTCATCTTTATTATCTTTCCGATTTCAAAACGGGTGTTTAGCAGCATAGACTGTTCTAGAAATGCTCCTTCATACATGCGTCGCACAAACAGATCTTGGGTTCTTTCTATTCGATGGATCTTCAGGAACCAGATGTAAACCGTACTCAGAATGAGTCCTAGCCACCAGCTCAGAGCAGAGAAGCCCAAACAGGCCAGTCCTCCTATGTTCATCTGTATCACAATGTCCCTGGCATCTAGAGTTCTTATAGCATCAGTCATCAGCAAATACAACCATTCATCACTGGAGTTTGGCTGAAGGTTCTTAAAACTGGTTTGATTAGACTCCGGGATCTTGACTACAACTGGAATCAAAAACACTGTCAAAACGGCGATCGAGGCCAGGTACATGGGCATGATGAAGCTGCGACGCAGGGCGTGCATCTTACAAGCCACAACCACAAACCAGCGGCACAAGGCAGAGGATGCAATCTGGATTGCCACCAGTGAAACAAAAACTGTTTTAAAGACAAGTTTGTCCGAATTCCAATTCTGGCCTGATAGAGGAACATAAGCTCCAACCACAGCTGATGTAACCAGGATTCTCATCAAACTAGAGATGATGCAGACCATGTTACGTGACTGAGTGATGTCTATTGAAATGTCTTTTAAAAAAGATACTTTCAAGAGCGTGCTGTAGTTCTCCCACCAGTTCACAGAAACGCAGATGGTTCCCACGATGGCAAGGCCAACTGATATTTTTATCTCTGAGGAACCTTCGAATACCAAATAACTGACTGCAAAGAGCACATAACCTGTGACGATTAAGAAAATTGAGCATATTGGAAGCATTATAATCCGCTTTTTCTCTTTTTCAACACGCTCAGCAACCACCTGGAAGACTGCGGACAGGATGCTCACGCTGTTTAGGATCATCACATTGGTGACAATGTCAAAATGTGGCATGGCTACTATTGTTAGAATTGCAGCCCCCAATGCTACCAGGAACTCAACAAACAGAACCTAGAAGAAAAGTCAAATCAAAGTCAGAAAGTTCATCATAAATTAGGTTCTGTTCTACAACCCTGAAAACACTGGGTGTTAAAAGAAATTGCTAGTAGATGTCAATATCACAAACAATTAAAAAGAAATGGCAAGTATCATTTTCAAATAAACATCAGATTTTGAAGTAGCAAAACAAAATTTGTTTGCTTACCCAAAATAAAGTTTTTTTCGAGGGGATGGTTGCACTCTTGAAAATGAACTTCCATGTGCTCTTCAGGAGAAGGAGGACACTCGGCCCAACCAGAACGAAGCCTATGCCAAGTAGGGCAGTCGGTTTTTGTTCTGAACATATAATCTCAGTTTGATTGTTTCCAAATGTAATTAAAAGCAGAAATGATGTCTGTAAACACACAACATTTTGTTTAATATTCAGTAGATAAGTTAAATGTTATCCCATTTTGCATAAAATGATTGGCCAATGATTAGTAAAACAGCTCACTTTACTGAGTAGTGTGAGGACGAAGACAAGCATGCCAACAATGGAAGACGAGAACCATCTAAAACACTGCACTCGTTTTTTTGGCATCTGATCATCTTGAATAATTGGCACTTCTTTGCACACATCCCAAGATTGGCTGTTTTAGAAAAAAATAAGGGAATAGTATATTGTTAAAGCATATAATAATATATGCACAGACACACACATACACACATGATGAATAAATGTTAGCAAAAAAATCTAAATATTTGCTTTTCAAAAAGAAGAAATTTAAGGGAAAATGTAATATAAAAAAAGTTTAAATGTAGTAATTGTGTAAATATACAAACACATCAATCTTATATTCTTATTAAATGTTAGCAGAAATAAGTAAATAATATATGTTTTTTTTAATACAACTTTCAATTAGGTTATTCTTAAAAAGTACCTGAATTCTTGTTGTTGTTCCATAGTGATGCTTTCAGAGCAGCAAAAACATTTGATCAGTCATCTGTAAAATGGACAAGAGCTTTATAACCAGATGGGAGGGAGCATTACACAGTTTTTCGGCATGGTTTCTATTTAAATTGATGCTAATCAGCTTTACATATTTGTTTTTCTTCCTTTATCTTTACGCATCTGCCTTTCAAAGCACAGTTTAATTTCCCAGTTTCTTTAGAAATGAAATGGGTTTCCTACAAGCAACTCAAACAAATGTAGGCAATCCCTTCTAATGAATGGATTACACTATTAATGGACATAATTCAAGGAAAGAAAATCGTAATGCTATGCTATACATTGGCATTCCAGGGAATTCTGTTGTTTCACCTTAAAAATGTAACATTGACCCTTTTCGTGTTGTTGCATGACAGTGGACTTGCTCATGAGATGCATTAATAATATGGTGTCTGGTAAGAACAAAAAAAATTTACCAATATAAAGTCCAGACTTGAACCTAAATAAGTACAAAGAACATAAATGTAACTTTGAATCTGTAAGACATATAAGGAAGAAGGAAATAAAAATTTAAGGAGAAATCCCTATGTGATTTAGGGTTTCCATGTGAGTAAAAACATTCACCAGACAACAAAGAAATTTATATTTAAAAGTAACAAAGTGATTTTTTTCTGGACTGCTAGATCAGGGCAGCTATGATTCTGTCACTTTGCTTTATATTAGGACATGGTTCCTAAACATACTTAGCAAAAGAGACCCAGAGAAAACTTCTTAAGTTTAAAAATTGAAATGCATAAGTTCTTTTTTAGTTCATCTTTTATTCTTCCTGTCATATTACAGACGTGTAGGTGGGACTCATTTGGTACCTCACGATTTGATTAATTGCGATTCTTGGGGTTGCGATTCTATAAAAAATCAATTATTAATTTTTAATCACGATTCACAATTTTTAATTACATTTTTTGTGTGCACACTGGACATCAAATGCATGATTGTTTTAAAATACAAAACACAATTTATAGTACAAGTAAGTCCAGAATCAGAAAATCTGTGTTTCCTCTTAACTATTAACTTCCTGATAAATCAAAAATATTTTTCACTTCATATTAGTGTCACGATTCAGGCAGAAACACACAAACAACGACGTAATAAAAGTAAGAGTATTTAATAAATCCAATGGAAGACAGGCAGACACAGAAACACGGAGTGGTAACATTAAAGACCGACAGCATTGAGGGGAAAACACACACACACTAAATACACATACTGATTAACACACCCAGGTGAAGACAATAAGGGAGAAACCAAAACACTCAGATCTGCAGGGGGAATTGATGGGAGAAACCAACATAAAAGTCCGGGGGTGTGACAATTAGGGGGTTGTACATATATGTAACATTTGATTACTCTTTACTGAAAAAGAGTATTTTCAATCTAATTATATCTATTTATTCCCACCAGGAAAAAATATATTTCAGTGCTTCCGAATACTTTTCTATAATAACAAAAGATCATTAATTAATGTAATTTTTCCAAACACTCGCCCTTGCTAAAAAGGGGGCAGGATGTATTTGTTTTTCCTCCTCTATTACTGTTGCTGATTTGTTCCAGCAACACTATGCTCTTATAATTATTATATTAACTAGAAAATGTGTTTTTGACATTTGTAAATCACTGTGAATCGCTAAAAGACTGAATCGTGATTAACATGTAAATACATTTTTTTCCTCACCCCTAAATAACCAGAACGCCTTTACTGGTAAATACAAAAATGCACTGTTCACTCAGGCAATGGCTTTTTGTCTTAAGCAGTAAAACACCATTCACACATCCGTTTCAAAATACCAGTAAATTCTGTGAAATCATTAACCAGAAAGGATATACATGGTCTGTTTTTGTTAATGTTTTTCATTTTTGTGTCAAACATTCATATTCATGAATATGGGTAATCTTTTTTTTTTTTTTTTTTTCTCTCTGTTAAGGTAATTTACTTAAAATGTTACTACTTCTCATACCGATAAATTGCCAGAACTATTTTTTCCAGTATTTTTGAAAAGGTCCTGTTCAGCTCACAACCCTTTCAGTGGTGAGTTTAAAATATTCTACTGGACCCCCGAGAGTGAGTTTTTTTTAAGCGACCGTTATTTTAGAACGTTCGTCCTTATTGTTTCCATGGCGACACGTCATGCTTGTCACCTGACACAACACAGACACAATAACACTGTATGACAGATAGATCGCTTTAATTTCGTTTTTCCTTTTTTATCCAGAATACTCACACACTTGTTTACCATGCCATGGACTATCTAATATTCCGATTCACAAATATGTGTGAATTAGTATGATTCGTCGTTTAAAACCCTATATAAATGATCTGGATCGTGATTTGTAACGTGAGAAGGGCGCGGCCATGTTTGTTTGCGCTGCCATTCAGAGAGTCCTGTCAGCCGCATTTACATCACCTACATTCATCTGTTTCTCCCGAAATACATGCAAGTAAGTGGCTGGTGAACTAGAAGAGGGATAGAGTGAACCTTTTAGTTACTTTGCCTATGTGTATGTGATAGAAATAAAACACATAGGCAAATTATATTTGAATAGATTGTTAATTGCTGCTTCCATAGACCTATGTGTGTATTTTACAAACTCTTAATGTCTCGTTTTACTAGTACTTATGTGTATTTAAATGTCTGAAACCTAAAATAAGCGTTATGTGGTTTAAAACACTGCATAGTTGTGATTGTATGACAAGTGCAGAGCTCCTCCGTCTCTGGCTCAGCGCCAGCCAGCGCGCCAAAGCGCAGTTTGAATTTTACAGTTGCGTGACGTCACCGAACGTTCTAAATCCCATATTTGGGTACGTACTCCCAGGGGCACAGAAATTAGAATCCCATATGTGGGACCGTACCGCTCAAAGGGTTAAATAGGGTAATGATGCATTGACATACAGTAACTTGCAGAGTGATTTGGTAGCTTTTTGTTTTATAAGTAGCTGGATTTATTCAGATTTGGACTGACCAGCTTATCACTTGATTAAATCAACACTGTAAAAAATGTCTGTCAAAACTACAGTAAAAAACTGTAAAGCAGGAACAGTAAAAGACTATTTAAACCCAAATACCATCTCACTGTATTACATACATTAAATTACCATAATTTAAGAAACAGTACATAACTTAAATTTTTCTTTCTTAAAATGTAAAAACACAAATTGTTAAACTACTGTAACTTCTAGAGTAATCCCCCTAAAATCAGCGGTATAATTCTGTGTAAAAGCACATTTTGTTGATGTGTACTATAGAATTTACAACATAAAACCTTCACAAATTCGACAAACACATACCTTTAATTCTACTGTAGCAAGATGTTAAACATATGGTATATGGTTGTTAAATAAGTCCATTTTAAAGGGATAGTTCACCCAAAAATGAAAATTCCAAACCCGTAAGATTTCGTTCATCTTTGGATCACAAATTAAGATAGACAGCAATGGTCATTACACCATAATTACACAATTAAATGCAAAATATCTTAATTTATTTTCCAAAGATGACATAATTTTCATTTTTTTGGTGAACTATCCCTTTAATTAAAAAAAAATAAATATTCTGTAATTTACTGTATTTATGTGTATTTTTCTTTTAAATATGGATCAAGTCTGATAGTTAAAATGCAATGTAAAACAAAATGGATGTCTTGAAAAAAGTCGAGATAATTTTAAGAATACAAATATATTGACCTTTATGTAATCATATTGTAAAAATATTTGATTTAACTCATATTAAGCAGGTTGTGTTATTTCCAACTAAAAAAGTAATCATCGTCAACATTATGTAAACAATGTACATGAATATATAATACATTTTACAAGATCTTTTACATGCATGCATACAAGCTTCACTAAGATGACAGAATGTGGTGAACGTGTGGTAATATTAATTTGTAAATGTGCAATATGCAATATACAATATCATGTAATATGATGTTTAAAGTTTAGAAAAATTTGCATAAACAACATTTTACACATAAGTTGAGATCAAGCATTAGGACCTCTGTTTTGAAATTAAAAACTGACATATGCACTGCTATAGAATGAAAGATTTTGAACACATTTATGTTGTAATAAAATACTCTTTAGAAAAAAGAGATTTTAGTTCCACAATTTTATCATATCAATGACAATCATATCAATGAGTAAAGTTATTTGAGCAGCTGACCAAAAGGTAACACGTATGATCTGACAAATATAGATGCAGGGCACTTACTTTAAAAGCTTATAAATGTGCATTCAAATACTTGATTAACACTTTCTAAATGATCTCCTGAACCACTTATAACTACTAACTAACTGGTTTGTAAATAATGTAATGCGTAATTTAGAAATGATTAACTGATCCTTAATAAAGTATGAAAATACAATTATTAAGCATATTATACAGATTCTTATAAAACAAGAATAGAGCATTTATAGCTGTATTTATGAACTGCTTACAAATGTCTATTAATGTAGGAATAATGCTTTATAAATGATTTATTAACTATTTACCAATGCTTAACTAATGATTCAAAGTGTGTAGTTATTATAAAGTGTTACCAACTTCTTTAACTGAACTCATGTCTTTGAGCATGACTGTGACATTTGTGTGACACAACCTGTAAAACATGTTTATCAACTGAATCATAAAAAATGGAATTGCTTATGCAGGTAAACAGCTCATTAGTTCCAGTCAAGATTATTTATAGAACACTTTTTACAATACAAGTTGTGGTAAATGGAATTTGCTTAAGTAGGTCAAGTCAAGCCAAAATTATTTATACAGTGCTTTTTACAAATTAAGTTGTGTCAAAGCAACCTTACCAGGGGCGTTGGGTCTGGGTATGCAGGGGATGCAGGTGCATATGGGCCCAGGCAGATTGGGGGCCCGCCAAACTAAGGGCAAAATTTATTTGAAATGAGGGAACGAATAAAGTCCTGCACAGGCCCAGCGCTGGCCCGAGACGCTCAGGCCCAAACCCTGCACTTGTCCGACAACTTATAAGAACAGAGCTCATTTTGCAGCCATTAAAATAGTTCAGTTTTGTATTTGTATGGCAAAGGGGCTACATTTAATTTCTTTATAAAGTTAATTTAGAAATATGTTTGGAACATTTTATGTTTGTTAAATTCAAGCTTTTTAAAGTAATGACCAAGCAGCTGTGTTTGGTCAATTTAGCCTTCTCAAATCAACACGACTTGCCTAAAATAAAATCTATAGACATAAAACACTTTATGTATTTCACAATATTAATTTAAACATTTAACCTAGATAAATGCGCACTGTTAGACGCATATCCAATCGTTTGTCAGCATATCCAATCATAGTGCCAGCACAATCAATTTTTCTCTTAATAGCAGTGGAAGCCTAAAATACGCCATCATTTTTGCTCATAAAGGCAGGAGTAGTACATCATTCGAAACTGCAAAAGGTCTACTTTTATTTGTGTGCACTCATAATATCAACAAAATGTTATGCATTCATAAAATATCTAAAGACAAACACTTTCTGCTGTCTCTGTCTTGAGGAGGAGTGCTTTACAAAAAAGCTGAAACTCAGCGAATATATTTGCCTCACAGACATCATAAATATATCTATAGAATGCTTTAAAATAACTATTTTAAAACTAAAGAATTTATGAAATAAAATCATGTTATATTGCGTAAAATTACTATTATTATGACTTATGTTTTATTGATTTTTTTTTTTACTTTTCATGAGACATTGTGTTAATAAATTTTATTTTAAACATGCATTCAAATATTTTTCATGTTTATTTAGTACTGCAAATATTAAAAAGGAAAAGATCATTGATTCACATGATGCTGTTGGGATCATGGACTCCTGGCTCCTCATATTTCTCTTTGGCTCCTCAACCCCTGGCACACCGTGACAGCCGCTTGATCTGAGGTGAATATAGTTTTCTCATTACACATTAAAATGTGAAAATACACATTTCATTTTTTGCATTTTATCATAAAATTGACTGAATTTATAGGCTGAGAATCGCGTGCTACAAATAATGAATGGACTTGAAAACAGTAAATATTAGCCCATTTGCAAGCATTCATGCTGTAAGTAAAATGGAATTGCTTACGTAGGTAAACAGCTCATTAGTTCCATTCAAGATTATTTATAGAACACTTTTTACAATACAAGTTGTGGTAAATGGAATTTGCTTAAGTAGGTCAAGTTAAGCCAAAATTATTTATACAGTGCTTTTTAGAAATTAAGTTGTGTCAAAGCAATCTTACCAGGGGCGTAGGGTCTGGGTATGCAGGGGATGCAGGTGCATATGGGCCCGGGCAGATTGGGGGCCCACCAAACCAAGGGCAGACTTTAACTGAAACGATGGAAAGAATAAAGTCCTGCACAGGCCCGGCCCTGGCCTGAGACTCTCAGGCCCGAGCCCAGCCCTTGTCCAACAACTTATAAGAACAGAGCCCATTTTGCAGCCATTAAAATAGTTCAGTTTTGTATTTTTATGGCAAACTGGCTACATTTTATTTCTTTATTAAGTTAATTTAGAAATATGTTTGGAACATGTTTGTTAAATTCAAGCTTTTTAAAGTAATGACCAAGCGGCAAACGGCAATGAGTGTTTGGTCAATTTAGCCTTCTCAAATCAACACGACTTGCTTAAAATAAAATCTATAAATATAAAACACATTTGATACATTTCACAATATTAATTTCAACATTTAACCTAGATAAATGTGTGCTGTTAGATGCATATCCAATCATTAAAAATGGTTAAAAAGTATATCAATTGTTTGGCTGGGTTTGTGAAGAGCCCTCTAAAGCTGCATCAAAATTTCTTTAACTGAACTCATGTCATTGAGCATGACCGTGACATTTGTGTGACACAACCTGTAAAACATTTTTATGAAGTGAATCATATAAAATGAAATTGCTTGAGTAGGTCAACAGCTCATTGGTTCCAGTCAAGATTATTTATAGAACACTTTTTACAATACAAGTTGTGGTAAATGGAATTTGCTTAAGTAGGTCAAGTCAAGCCAAAATTATTTATACAGTGCTTTTTACAAATTAAGTTGTGTCAAAGCAACCTTACCAGGGGCGTTGGGTCTGGGTATGCAGGGGATGCAGGTGCATATGGGCCCAGGCAGATTGGGGGCCCGCCAAACTAAGGGCAAAATTTATTTGAAATGAGGGAACGAATAAAGTCCTGCACAGGCCCAGCGCTGGCCCGAGACGCTCAGGCCCAAACCCTGCACTTGTCCGACAACTTATAAGAACAGAGCCCATTTTGCAGCCATTAAAATAGTTCAGTTTTGTATTTGTATGGCAAAGGGGCTACATTTAATTTCTTTATAAAGTTAATTTAGAAATATGTTTGGAACATTTTATGTTTGTTAAATTCAAGCTTTTTAAAGTAATGACCAAGCAGCTGTGTTTGGTCAATTTAGCCTTCTCAAATCAACACGACTTGCCTAAAATAAAATCTATAGACATAAAACACTTTATGTATTTCACAATATTAATTTAAACATTTAACCTAGATAAATGCGCACTGTTAGACGCATATCCAATCGTTTGTCAGCATATCCAATCATAGTGCCAGCACAATCAATTTTTCTCTTAATAGCAGTGGAAGCCTAAAATACGCCATCATTTTTGCTCATAAAGGCAGGAGTAGTACATCATTCGAAACTGCAAAAGGTCTACTTTTATTTGTGTGCACTCATAATATCAACAAAATGTTATGCATTCATAAAATATCTAAAGACAAACACTTTCTGCTGTCTCTGTCTTGAGGAGGAGTGCTTTACAAAAAAGCTGAAACTCAGCGAATATATTTGCCTCACAGACATCATAAATATATCTATAGAATGCTTTAAAATAACTATTTTAAAACTAAAGAATTTATGAAATAAAATCATGTTATATTGCGTAAAATTACTATTATTATGACTTATGTTTTATTGATTTTTTTTTTTACTTTTCATGAGACATTGTGTTAATAAATTTTATTTTAAACATGCATTCAAATATTTTTCATGTTTATTTAGTACTGCAAATATTAAAAAGGAAAAGATCATTGATTCACATGATGCTGTTGGGATCATGGACTCCTGGCTCCTCATATTTCTCTTTGGCTCCTCAACCCCTGGCACACCGTGACAGCCGCTTGATCTGAGGTGAATATAGTTTTCTCATTACACATTAAAATGTGAAAATACACATTTCATTTTTTGCATTTTATCATAAAATTGACTGAATTTATAGGCTGAGAATCGCGTGCTACAAATAATGAATGGACTTGAAAACAGTAAATATTAGCCCATTTGCAAGCATTCATGCTGTAAGTAAAATGGAATTGCTTACGTAGGTAAACAGCTCATTAGTTCCATTCAAGATTATTTATAGAACACTTTTTACAATACAAGTTGTGGTAAATGGAATTTGCTTAAGTAGGTCAAGTTAAGCCAAAATTATTTATACAGTGCTTTTTAGAAATTAAGTTGTGTCAAAGCAATCTTACCAGGGGCGTAGGGTCTGGGTATGCAGGGGATGCAGGTGCATATGGGCCCGGGCAGATTGGGGGCCCACCAAACCAAGGGCAGACTTTAACTGAAACGATGGAACGAATAAAGTCCTGCACAGGCCCGGCCCTGGCCTGAGACTCTCAGGCCCGAGCCCAGCCCTTGTCCAACAACTTATAAGAACAGAGCCCATTTTGCAGCCATTAAAATAGTTCAGTTTTGTATTTTTATGGCAAACTGGCTACATTTTATTTCTTTATTAAGTTAATTTAGAAATATGTTTGGAACATGTTTGTTAAATTCAAGCTTTTTAAAGTAATGACCAAGCGGCAAACGGCAATGAGTGTTTGGTCAATTTAGCCTTCTCAAATCAACACGACTTGCTTAAAATAAAATCTATAAATATAAAACACATTTGATACATTTCACAATATTAATTTCAACATTTAACCTAGATAAATGTGTGCTGTTAGATGCATATCCAATCATTAAAAATGGTTAAAAAGTATATCAATTGTTTGGCTGGGTTTGTGAAGAGCCCTCTAAAGCTGCATCAAAATTTCTTTAACTGAACTCATGTCATTGAGCATGACCGTGACATTTGTGTGACACAACCTGTAAAACATTTTTATGAAGTGAATCATATAAAATGAAATTGCTTGAGTAGGTCAACAGCTCATTGGTTCCAGTCAAGATTATTTATAGAACACTTTTTACAAAACAAGTTGTGTTAAATGGAATTTGCTCAAGTAGGTCAAGTCAAGCCAAGATTATTTATACAGTGCTTTTTACAAATTAAGTTGTGTCAAAGCAACCTTACCAGGGGCGTAGGGTCTGGGTATGCAGGGGATGCAGGTGCATATGGGCCCGGGCAGATTGGGGGCCCGCCAAACTAAGGGCAAAATTTAATTTAAGTCCTGCACAGGCCCAGCCCTGGCCCGAGACGCTCAGGCCCAAACCCTGCCCTTGTCCGACAACTTATAAGAACAGAGCCCATTTTGCAGCCATTAAAATAGTTCAGTTTTGTATTTGTATGGCAAAGGGGCTACATTAGGGTTGTGACGATGAGGAAATTTCCCCACCGGTTAATCGGCATGGGACAACATCGGTAATACCGGTATCACCATGGGGGTGGGTGTTTCCTCTTTTCATCTTTTTTTTTCTACTTATAAATAGCTTATAAATGCATGCGTATTATACTTTCACTTTCAGTTTTGCGGGAATTGGCAATTCGGTGTCAATTGTTTGAAACAAAAACTTTGAACCCAAAATATTGCCAAACAGGTGCTTTTGCATTGCTTTTTGACACTAAATCAGCTGCCATTCTCTTTCTGTAAATTCGACTCCTCTCGTTGTGAAGTTTTATCAACAAATTTTTTTAAATAGCCAAGCAGTCATACCTTCTTCATCTCTTGTTTTCACCCACCGCCCCGAATCCTCACCTTCATCTCGGGGGAGCGCTTATTGGGAATTCGGGCCGAATGCCGAGCTCGGACCCCTCTCCCTGGGCAGGGGAGTGCCCCGGGCTCGGTAATGACCATCAAGCTCGGAGCCCTCTCCCGGACAGCACGCCAAACACGACTAACTTTTACGCTGTTTATTATATGTAAGCGCGAACTCGTGAACTCCTCACGTGATAAATGAAATATGACGCATTGTAGCTATGTTCAGATTTTAATTATAGTGCATGCTCTCGTCTTAAGTAAATTATTTAGAATGATATTTTCCATTCAATTCAAATAAATATTTAAGAAAAAAAAGAATACTTAAGAAAAAAACAAAATGTGGGGACGGTGTCACGGTGGAAAAGTGATGTCACCGGTGTTGCGTCTTAAAACCGGTAACACAGTCAACACCATCTATCATGGCAAGCCTAGGCTACATTTCATTTCTTTATAAAGTTAATTTAGAAATATGTTTGGAACATTTTATGTTTGTTAAATTCAAGCTTTTTGAAGTAATGACCAAGCAGCCAGTCGTAATGAGTGTTTGGTCAATTTAGCCTTCTCAAATCAACACGACTTGCCTAAAATAAAATCTATAGACATAAAACACTTTATGTATTTCACAATATTAATTTAAACATTTAACCTAGATAAATGCGCACTGTTAGATGAATATCCAATCGTTTGTCAGCATATTCAATCATAGTGCCAGCACAATAAATGTTTCTCTTAATAGCAGTGGAAGCCTAAAATATGCCATCATTTTTGCTCATAAAGGCAGGAGTAGTACATCATTCGAAACTGCAAAAGGTCTACTTTTATTTGTGTGCACTCACAATATCAACAAAATGTTATGCATTCATAAAATAACTAAAGACAAACACTTTCTGCTGTCTCTGTCTTGAGGAGGAGTGCTTTACAAAAAAGCTGAAACTCAGTGAATATATTTGCCTCACAGACATCATAAATATATCTATAGAATGCTTTAAAATAACTACTTTAAAACTAAAGAATTTCTGAAATAAAATCATGTTATATTGCGTAAAATTACTATTATTATGACTTTTGTTTTATTGATGTTTTTTTTTTACTTTTCATAAGACATTGTGTTAATAAATTTTATTTTAAACATGCATTCATATATTTTTCATGTTTATTTAGTGCTGCAAATATTAAAAAGGAAAAGATCATTGATTCACATGATGCTGTTGGGATCTTGAACTCCTGGCTCCTCATATTTCCCTTTGGCTCCTCAACCCCTGGCACACCGTGACAGCCGCTTGATCTGAGGTGAATATAGTTCCCTTCCGGGAACTCGAGCCGCGTCTAGAAACGCTATGGGGAACGCCATTGGCGGGCCGCACTCTGAATCATGTCTTGCAACCAATGAACGACGGGGGTGACGTCACAGGCGCGGTGACGTCATCGACCAGGAAGTATAAAGCACGTGCGTTTGACGCCCGCGGCAGCTTTTGTCATTCAGCGAGAGCGCTCTGTGTCTGTCTGTCTACCATTTGCTGTTTTTGTGCCCAGTTTGGTACACTTTTATTTGAGCAAATGGCGTCTGCTTCTAGTAGAAAAGCAACCAGAAAAGCGGTGGCGGTACAGCACCCGCATAGGCAGTGTGTTCCTCCTTGCCAACGCTACATTGTTGGTGGGGATACACACAGCTTATGCGTGGTCTGCTTGGGAGCGGAGCACGCCCAGTCAGCCCTCGAAAAGGCTGGCTGTGAGCACTGTGATCGATTGCCAGTGCGTGTGCTTCGCTCCCGGAAAGCCCTCTTCGAGGAGGGGGCTTTCACTAGCGTTCCCCGCGGGAGTGGCCCCGCTTCCGCCGAGGCGGAGCGGCAGCTGCACTCGTGGGGCTCGCAGCTCGATTTGCTGGAGGGAATGGAGACGGGTGAACCCCTATCTCCGCCCTCACTCAGCCAATCGAGTGATCTTCTCTTGGACGTGGAAGCCCGCACTGCGGTTTCTTCCCCTCCAGAGTTGATCCCAGAGCTCTTGTTGTCTTCCTCCGAGGAGGTCGACCTTGTAGCTCCGGATGATGTGCCACAACCGCCGCCCCGCTCGCCTCACTACGAGGAGCTTTTGGAGGTGCTGACGAACACTGTGGCCAAACTCAACATCGCTTGGCCCGCGGAAGAAAGTCGCAAAGCATATGAGCCGCAGCGAAGCGCATTAGATGAGCACCTCCTAAGCGGAGCCTTCCCTTCTTCCCCGATCTACACAAAGAGCTTTCTAGATCGTGGGAGAAGCCGTACTCTTTCCGCCTATTCAACCCCGCTGAGAACTATGGAAACATCGCGGGCGCGGAGGAGTGCGGATATAGGGCGATGCCACGGGTAGAGCAGACGCTTGCGGGCTATCTGTCCCCCGGTTCGGCATCAGCCCTAAAGGCTCCGCCCTTGCCCACTAAGCCCCTAAAAGTTACATCAGGCTTAATGGGCAAGGCGTACACGGCAGCAGGTCAGGCTGGCGCTTGCCTTCACACCATGGCAGTGCTACAAGCCTATCAAGCCGACCTGCTGAAAGAGTTGAGTGACGGTGAGGAAGTGAATGTGTCAGAGATGCAACGTACTGCAGATCTCGCTCTCCGCGCCACCAAGGAGACCGCCCGCGCAGTGGGCCGGTCTATGGCAGCCCTGGTGGCGGCGGAGAGGCATCTCTGGCTGTCCCTGTCCGAAGTTAAAGAAAAGGACAGGGTCACGCTCCTGGACGCCCCCCTGCAGCCATCCGGCCTCTTCGGTGCCTCGGTTGACACAGTTGTCGCCAGGCACCAGGAGGCTCGTCGACAGGCTGCGGCGTTCAGGTCCTTCCTTCCTCGCCGGGTTTACTCCTCTGGGGCTGCTGGACGGGAGCAGCCCCAACCGTGTACGAGCTCCTCGTATAGAGAGGCACAGAAACGGAGCGTCGCCACCCGTACCCCTCCGGCCCAGCCTAGAGGGCGGGGAGGGCGACGCCCTAAGTCGCGGGCGCCCGACAGAAGGCCCGACCTGAGGGTCGTCCTCCAGTCGAGGAAGTCCGCGGCTAAGCGGCCCTGACGGTTGTGGCTCAGGGCCGTTGGGGGCAGCCCCTCACGAGCGGGTTTGCACCGCACCCTCGAGTGCGGTTTTCAAACCCCCTCGAGGCCCTCAGAAAACCGAGGAGCTAGCTCAGGAGTTTCCTGCCAGCTCGCTGTTACAGGTCTCCGAGTTAGTTCCTCGAAGAAATCCAGACACCAGTCTCGAGAGGCTGGTACCCTTAGTAAACTTTCTGGCAGCGTGGAAACTACTGCCAAATGTTTCAAAGTGGGTCCTGCGTACTGTAGAGAAAGGTTATGCTATCCAGTTCGGCACCAAGCCGCCACCTTTCAGCGGGGTATTTCCAACATTAGTAAGCCCCGAGCAGGGTCTGGTAATGGAACAAGAAGTAGATACTCTTCTGAGGAAGGAGGCCATCGAGGTGGTCCCTCCTCAAGACAGGGAATCCGGGTTCTACAGCCGTTACTTCATTGTTCCGAAGAAGGATGGGGGGCTTCGGCCCATTTTAGATCTCAGGCTTCTAAACCGCTCAGTCAGAAAACTGAAGTTCAAGATGCTTACTGTCAGACAGGTCGTGTATCAAATCAGGTCCAAGGACTGGTTCGTCACGATAGATCTAAAAGACGCTTATTTTCACGTCTCCATCCTTCTTCAGCACAGGAAGTTCCTCAGGTTCGCTTTCAGGGGCGAAGCGTACCAATACAGGGTTCTTCCGTTCGGCCTAGCTCTCTCACCCAGAACTTTTACGAAGTGTGTGGATGCTGCGCTGGCTCCACTGCGACTCCAGGGCATCCGCATACTCAATTACATAGACGACTGGCTGATCCTAGCCAGCTCGGAGCGGTTAGCGGTTCAGCATCGAGGTGTTGTTCTCGCTCACATGCAGAAGTTAGGGTTGAGACTCAACGCCAAGAAAAGCGTCCTCTCTCCACTGCAGAGGACTACTTATCTGGGCGTGGTATGGGATTCATCCACGATGCGGGCACGGTTGTCACCTGCTCGGATAGAGTCCATACTTACTGCAGTAAATGCGGTCAAGCTAGGCCAGTCACTCACTGTCAAACAGTTCCAAGTACTGTTAGGTCTTATGGCAGCCGCCTCCAACGTAATACCTTTTGGACTGCTGCATATGAGACCACTACAGTGGTGGCTCAAAACCAGGGGGTTCTCCCCGAGGGGAAACCCACTCCGCAAGATCAGTGTCACGCGGCGTTGCCTACGTGCCCTGGTCATGTGGAAGAAACCCTGGTTTCTCTCTCAGGGACCGGTTTTAGGGATGCCATGCCGCCGTGTCACACTAGCGACAGACGCGTCCCTTACCGGATGGGGAGCGGTCATGAGTGGCCGCTCAGCCCAAGGCCTGTGGAGCCCGCACCTTTACTCATGGCACATAAATTGCCTAGAGATGCTGGCAGTGTTCCAGGCCCTCAGGAGTTTTCTACCAGACCTAAGAAACCGTCATGTCCTTGTTCGTACAGACAGCACAGCGGTAGTTTATTACATAAACCATCAAGGAGGGATCCGCTCACGCCCCTTATTCAAGCTGGCGTATCGGATCCTCCTGTGGTCTCAAGGAAAACTCCTCTCCCTGAGAGCAGTCCACATTCCTGGACATCTGAATGTGGGAGCAGACGTCCTGTCGAGACAGGGGCCGAGGCCCGGGGAATGGATGCTCCACCCAGAGGTGGTGGAGCAGATATGGAGAGTGTTTGGCCAGGCACAGGTGGACCTGTTTGCGACTCAAGAGACATCGCACTGTCCCCTCTGGTACTCTCTAGTGCCTCCAGCTCCACTGGGGCTGGATGCCATGGCACAGACGTGGCCGAGGCTGCGTCTGTACGCCTTTCCCCCGATCGCTCTGCTCCCGGGAGTTCTGGAACGGGTCCGTCGGTTTCAAGTGCGGCTGCTACTAGTAGCCCCGCGCTGGCCGGCACGAGTATGGTTCTCAGACCTGGTATCTCTCCTCGACGGCTCTCCATGGGAGATTCCCGTCAGGAGGGACCTCCTGTCCCAGGTCGGGCGCGCAGTTTGCCACCCCCACCCGGAGAAGTTGAGGTTATGGGTGTGGCCCCTGAGGGGGCGCAACTCATAGGAGCGGGTCTCCCTACTGAGGTGGTTGAGACCCTTCTCCAATCCAGAGCTCCCTCTACGAGGAAACTTTATGGCCTCAAGTGGAACCTGTTTGCGAGATGGTGCCGCGAGCGCCACTTTGACCCAGTCAACTGCCCAGTTGGTACAGTTCTGGAGTTCCTACAGTCTCGCCTGTCCGCAGGGCTAGCTCACTCCACCCTGAAGGTTTACGTGGCGGCTATAAGTGCCTACCACGCCCCTCTAGGTGGTCTCTCAGTGGGCAGAGAGCCCTTGGTCATACGGTTCCTCCGCGGTGCGCTCAGGTTGAGGCCTCGAGTGACACCCAGGGTCCCCACGTGGGACCTCGCTGTGGTGCTAGAGGCTCTAAGTGAGCCCCCTTTTGAGCCGATAGAGGAGTCTACGGACCGCATACTTACAATAAAGACAGCGCTTCTGTTAGCACTTACCTCCCTCAAGAGAGTAGGCGACCTGCAGGCCTTGTCAGTGGCCCCGTCCCACTTAGAGTTTGCCCCAGGGATGGCCAAAGCCTTCTTATATCCCAGGGTCGGGTACGTCCCGAAGGTCCCCTCCCTAGCACCGCAGCCTATAACGCTACAGGCGTTCTATCCTCCTCCATACGTGGAGCCAGGTCACAGGAAGTTAAATTGCATGTGCCCAGTCAGAGCCTTAGACGCATACGTCCACAGAGCTGCCACGTGGTGTAAAACAGAGCAACTGTTCGTCTGTTACGGCCCCCCTAAGAGAGGGAGCCCGGCTTCAAAGCCCACTATTAGTAGATGGATCATCGATGCCATAACTACTGCTTACGAGTCCTCTGATCTTCCCTCGCCTTTGGGACTCAAGGCTCATTCTACTCGGGGCATGAGTGCCTCGAGAGCTCTGACTGCAGGTGTCCCCGTAGAAGACATCTGCAAAGCTGCGGGTTGGTCCTCGCCCCTAACTTTCGTTAGGTTTTATGAGCTTGACCTCAGAGCCGCTCCAGGCTCTGCTGTGCTCTCGGCCTAGTGCGCTAGGCCTAGAGAGTCAGCCACCTCCCTAGCCAGGAGAAGACTTCTCAAGGCGCATCTTTCTGCGGAAAGAAGAGAAGTGAGTTTCGCCAAACTAATGAGATCTGCAAAACTAAGAAATACTTAGCCTGTTGTCCGTGGAAATCTAGACAAAAGCTCTTACTCTCGCGTTCTGTCACTACTAACAGACCGAGCTTTCAGTCCCTCTTGTCATGGCTGAACCCCCAGACAAAGGACTAAGACCCCTCGTGTGCCCGAGGGCCTAGGGGTGCCTCCTGCACTGGCTGGCGAACCAGGCGGAGGTCTCTATTCTCGTGTGCCTGCGGGCCGAGAACTCTACAGCCCTCTTGTCCGCGGAATGCTAGACAATGGCTCACTTGTCCTCGTGTTCTGACGCAGTATGCTATCAGACCGAGTGTAATGCGGTCCCTCTGGTTCCGGAAACTACCTGACCAAGGACTAAGACTCCTCGTCTGCCTTAGAACAAGGCCGAGGAGTGCCTCATGCACTGGCTGGCTACCAGGCTGAGGCCCCTACTGCCTTCCCCGTGAGCCCGAGGGCCGGGGATTGCAGTGCCCTCTTGTCCGCGGAATGCCGACAATGGCCTTATCTCTCGCGTCCTGGCGGAGCTCCAGGCCGAGCCTTGGATCCCTCTTGCTCTGGCTGCACCCCCAGGCAAAGGATCACCCACTCCTCGTGCGCCCGAGGGCCGAGGAGCCTGGAGGTCAAGCTCACAGTCCTCGTGGGTCTACGGACCGGGGATTACACACACCATCTGTCCGCCGAGTGCTAGACAGTGGTCATTCGGTCCCTCTTGTTCTGGCTAACTCCCAGACAAAGGACTAAGACTCTGCGTGTGCCTGAGGGCCGCGGAGTACCTCTCGCTCTGGCTGGCGACCAGACAGAGGAAGACTACCATTCCTCGTGTGCCTGCGGGCCGAGGAGCACTCTTGGGGTCGAGTGCACTGTCCTCGTGGGTCTGCGGACCGAGGACTTCCCACACCATCTGTCCGCCGAGTGCTAGACAGTGGTCATTCGGTCCTTCTTGTTCTGGCTAACTCCCAGACAAAGGACTAAGACTCTGCGTGTGCCTGAGGGCCGCGGAGTACCTCTCGCTCTGGCTGAAGACCAGGCAGAGGTAGTACCCCATTCCTCGTGTGCCTGAGGGCCGAGGACTACAGGGCCTCTTGTCCGCGGTATGCTAGACAAACGCCCTCTACCTTCCACCTGCTGGCACAGACACTGCGCAGGGTTCGGAAATTATGGGGACGTAGGTAGTCTCGTTCCCCATAGCGTTTCTAGACGCGGCTCGAGTTCCCGGAAGGGAACGTCTCGGGTTACTAATGTAACCTTAGTTCCCTGAGGGAACGAGACGCCGCGTCTCGGACCATAATTCCCGCCCCCTGCGGCGCTCGCTTCATGCTAGAGCTGCCGCGGGCGTCAAACGCACGTGCTTTATACTTCCTGGTCGATGACGTCACCGCGCCTGTGACGTCACCCCCGTCGTTCATTGGTTGCAAGACATGATTCAGAGTGCGGCCCGCCAATGGCGTTCCCCATAGCGTTTCTAGACGCGGCGTCTCGTTCCCTCAGGGAACTAAGGTTACATTAGTAACCCGAGACGTTTTCTCCTTACACATTAAAATGTGTAAAAACACATTTCATTTTTTGCATTTTATCATAAAATTGACTGAATTTATAGGCTGAGAATCGCGTGCTACAAATAATGAATGGACTTAAAAACAGTAAATATTTGCCCATTTGCAAGCATTCATACTGTAAGTAAAACAGCCTGTGAATGCTCAGGTAACATTATGTAATTAGGAAAAATCAACAAGTTAACCGAAATGGAACCCATAATGATATGACAATAGTGTGTCAATAATGCAAATGTTCCATGTTGTTGCCACAAAGTCAGATTGGAGAGGACTCATCTGGTTGCTGTGGTCTTTTGCCGATGGCTCTCTAGTTGATGAGGTCTTCACTGATAATCTGTCTCTGGGGCTCATCTAGTTGACGTGGTCTCTGCTGACATTCAAGGCTGTCGAGGTTGTCTCGGGGTGCTGATCCACCATCTGGGCTGGTTCCACTTTTTTTTGGAAATGGGCTCATTCTCCAACTCCCCCCGAGTTAATAAGTTGGGTTTTACCATTTTGAAATCCATTCAGCCGTTCTCCTGCTCTTGCAATATTACTTTTTAGCATAGCTTAGCATAGATCATTAAATCATATTAAACCAATAGCATTGCTTTAAAATATAACCAATGAGTTTCGACATTTGAGTCTTGTCCTATTTAAAACTTGACTCTTCTGCAATTATATTGTGTACTAATACCGGCGGAAAATGTAAAGATTTTCTAGGCCGATAAGATTAGGATCTACACTCCCATTCCAGCGTAATAGTCAAGGAAGTTTGCTGCTGTAACATGGCCGAAGCAGGCGCAGTAATATCACACAGCGCCTGAAATTAGTTCCCAGCTAGGTAACTTCCAACGAGGAACGCTCCCTGTGCATGCAGTTAGTCACGTTGTGCTGCGATGTGCTGCGTGATATTACTGCACCTACTTCGGCCATGTTACAGCAGCAAACTTCCTTGACTACTATGCCGGAATGGGAGTGTAGTTCCTAATATTATCGGCCTAGAAAATAGCATATTTAAATTTTCCAGCGGCCTTAGTGCACGATATAACTGCAGAAGAGTCAAGATTTAAATAGGACAAATACCGAAACTTGTTGGTCATTTTTGAACGCGATGCTATTGGTCTTATAGGATTTAATGATCTATGCTAAGCTATGCTAAAAGTGATATCCCCAGAACAGGCTGTGCAGAACAGCCGCCCAGTAAAGTATTACAGTAATCTACTCTTGAGGTCATGAATGCATGAATTAACATTTCTGGATTTGACATTAAGAGCATAAGTCGTAATTTTCTAAATATTTTTTATGCAGTTTTGCAAATGCTAGAAATGTGGCTGTAACCAAGTTAGTAGATCGTCGGAAGAAGGAGGCGGGAACCGGCAAACATTTAAATGCTTTAATAATAAAATAAACAAACTCAAATGTAATGCATACCCCGGGGTGAACTGGGGGTAAACAGATGGGGCGAGAGAACAGGAGATGGAAGGACGAGGAGAGACAGAGACGAGAGAGGGAGAGAGGAAAGCAAAGCAAAAGGAAAAAAATATATAAATTCTTGGTCTGGTTCACCGACACACTGCCACTCTGAGGGCAGCCGGCAGTGAGTCCCCGTTCTCTGCTCCTCCCCAATCATGGCGGACGGCAGCAGACTCCGGCCTCCTGGCAAATGGCGCCAACTCCTCCGCTCCCTCTCGGGCGGCAACCACTCCTCCTCTACCCCAGAGCACGGCAGCGAGCCTTCCGTCCACCTTTCCTCGCTCCAGTACCACTGCCTCGGGCAGCCCCTGGTGAACTCCGCTTCTCTGTGCTGCCCGATCCTCAGCACCGCGATCCCCCCTCAGCAGCGAGGGCTTCTTCTGACAGCGTGTCCCTCCTTCTTCCCGGGTTTGGCACCAGTGTAACAAAATTAGTAGATCGTCGGAAGAAGGAGGCGGCAACCGCAAACATTTAAACACTTTAATAATAAAATAAACAAACACAAAAAGTAATGCGGCAGCCCCTCACGGGCAACTGCGCACACAAAACACAAAATAATGTCCAGGCCTGGTCCTCTCTCGTCCTACGCTGTTGTCACTCCTCCTTTTATCCTTCCGGAGCTCCTCAGTGGGACTCAAGACCGGTGAGTGGCGCAGGTGTCGCTCATTATGATTAACTCCACCGGCCTCGCTCCATTCCCACTGCTCTCGGCCCTGCCCCACTCACTACAGTGGCTTTCAAAGGGAAGATTGCTATCAAATAGCACAGATAGGTTCCTAACTGATGACAAAGAATTGACAGAGAAACTATTAAATATTAGACAGTGTTTTAGATTATTACACACAGAAGTTTTTGGTTCAATAATTAACACCTCTGTTTTTTCAGAATTTAGCAATAAGAAATTACACGCCATCCAGTTTTGTATATCAACTATGCATTCTGTTAGTTTTTCAAATTCGTATCACTGGGCTGCAAAGAAACACAGAGCTAAGTATCATCAGCATAACATTGAAAGTTAACACCATGTTTCCTGATGATATCTCCCAAGGGTAACATGTAAAGCATAAAAAGTAATGGCCCTTGTACTGAGCCTTGAGGTACTCCATACTGCACTTGTGACTGATTGATCACCATTCACTGCTACGATCTGATGCCGATCAGATGAGTACGATTCGAACCATACCCAATGCACTACCACTAATGCCAACATAATTTTCACTACCACTAATGCCAACATTTCAAGTCCATTTAAAAGAATAATTGTGGTCAATAGTATCAAACACAGCACTAAGATCCAATAACAATAATACAAAGATGCTACTATGATCAGGTGACAGGAGAAGGTCATTTGTAACTCTATAATAAGAGCAATCTCAGTATTATGATATGGTCTAAAACCTGACTGGAAATCCTCACAGATACCATTTTTCTGTAAGAATAAATATAAGTGTGAGTATACTTCCTTTTCTAACTCCACCAAGGACGGTCCCAAGCCCGTCTGCAAAAGGAGGAGGGTGGTCACCGTGCTGACATGACCAGAACCAGGAAACTGGGGAAACGAGGCATGAAACCACATGATCATGACCGATTCAACTTTTCTCGTTCAAACTACCGCATCCGGGGGAGCCGATGCGATAGCACTGGGGACCCAGGGTGCTGTCGAGAAGTGGACTACTGGCCAAAGAAGAAGAAGAACTATCAGAATTTCGCCGAAAATGGCAATCAACTTGGGCGCTTGAAATGTCCGTACTGGTCACCATGTCGGCCAGAAAGAACTCATCGCCAAAGAACTCCGGCGATGCAACATCCAAGTCGCCACTCTATCGGAACTTCGACTTGTGGGCTCGGGTACGACGACTGTTGCGTCCTTGACCACCGATGCGACGATGATGCTGTATTTCTCTGGCGGTGAGAAGCGAGAAGCCAGTGTTGGTTTTATGGTCGATCATCGAACTTCCGCCAGCATCACTGCTTTCCAGCCAGTATCTGAGCACCTCGCCGCCCTGACTATCGAGGGCACTGTCATGACACACGTCATTGCAGTCTATTCCCCAACCGAGACAAGCCCCGACACGAACAGAGATGACTTCTATGAACACCTTCAGCTTATTCTGGACGCCACGCCAAAAAACAAGAATTTCAACTCTTGAACGCCCTCTCGAACCGGTTCGCCCAGCTAGCCGACTTGGATGACGTGGATGAAGAAGAGCAAAGGATTTCTGAGGCTATTATTGACAGTGCTCGTCCACTGTGCCCGCCTCTTCGACGTCGAACACAGTTCTGTATATCAGAGGAGTGCCTTGACCTGGTGGCCGAGCGGAGGAAGGCAAAGCTTGCCGACATTGAATGGTATCGGCAACTAAACCGGGACATCCGTAGGATGATGAAGAGGGACTGTGAAGCCTACTGGGACCAAGTGGCTCATGATCTTGAAGAAGCAGCATCGAGGCATGAGTACCGAACACTCTACCGCATGTTTCGTGGTCTTAGTGGCAAGTCCAAGTCCATAAATGACAACATCGAGAAAGCCGATGGCATGTTTGTTCGCTCGACGGCCGAACGGCTGCAATGTTGGAAGGAATTCTTCGATGGTCTTTACAATCATGACCCACCTCAAGGCCCGCCTGCAGTGCCGCCAGTGATTGATCTACCACCTTCGCCAATGTCCGATGCCGAACTGACTTTCGAAGAAGTCAAGCTCGCTGTGTACGCCTTGAAAAATGGGAAGTCACCTGGATTGGATCAGGTTGCCGCGGAAGGAATCAAGGCCGGTGGCGACACCCTCCTCCCTCGACTCCACAATCTCATCAAGACGATCTGGAGACTCGACAAAGTTCCAACAAGATGGAAGAAGGCCATCATTATCCCGATTCACAAGAAAGGCGACAGCCGTGAGTGCAATAACTATCGCGGAATCAGCCTTCTTTCAGTTGTCGGCAAAGTCTTCATGAAAATCCTGCAGTCGCAACTCCTAAAGCACCACGAACAGACGAGCCGTGAAGAACAAGCTGGATTCCGACCAGGGCGTGGATATTGACTTCAAATCCGCCTTCGATCTGAAGATCACTCTTTAAATCGGCGTACAATTTAAAGAGTGATCTTCAGAGGCAGACCATATCCCTCTGAAGATCACTCTTTAAATCGTACGCCGATTTAAAGAGTGATCTTCAGAGGGATATGGTCTGCCTCTAGCGTTCTCCACAGTGCATCGATTGGACGGCACTGTGGAGAACGCTAGAGGCAGACCATATCCCTCTGAAGATCACTCTTTAAATCGGCGTACAATGGCTCAACAAGTCACGTGCATATTCGGAGTGAGCTTTCAGATGGTGTAAGGCAAGGTGATGTAGTGTCCCCGTTGCTTTTTAACATCGTTATTGATGCAATCATGCGCAGAGCATTTGAGGGTCACCGCGGGGTTCAATTTTCAGATGACCAATTCGTAACAGACCTCATGTTTGCCGACGACAGCGCCATATTCGCGCAGGATGATGCCGAAGCCACAAACATCCTCTATGACATTGCTCGCCACGCTCGACCCTATGGCCTCAAGATCAGTGCCGAAAAGACTAAAGTCAGGACAACTGATGGATGACCAGCAATTGTATATCTTGAAGATGTGCAACTGGAACAAGTGCAAAAATTTAAGTACCTCGGCTCATTGATCCAAGAGAAGAAAATTGCAGCAACGGCAGACATCTACTTAAGAATAGGACTAGCGACGGCTGCTTTTGCCTCCCTCCGATGGTGCGTCTGGAGGAAAGCTATTGTCACCCTTTCCACAAAGATCCACCTGTATCGATTGATGATACTCCCCAGAGATGGGGACAAGTCACATATGGTCAAGTCCAAGCAAGTCTCAAGTCTTAACTGTCAAGTTTCGAGTCAAATCTCAAGTCACAGTTTAGACAAATCAAGCAAGTCAAGTCAAGTCAATTGTTCACCCTAAGCAAGTAAAGTCGAGTCCTGATAAGTTTCAAGCCAAGTCAAGTCAAGTTGCAGTACTAAAATAAACAGAGGTTAAATTTTCAATACATGTTTATTTTTCACAGAAAAGATGAACTTATATACATATATTATGTATCTTATTCACACTCAAATATTTGAATTATATGCATATCTGTGCTACATTAATATCTGAAAATAAAATTGTGTTGCTTACACAAAATGTTTAAAATTAAGAAATCCAGTCTAAAATGTATAATCCAATTCAATTTAACTGGAACGGTCTAAAACACATGAAACCTGTAAACATGCATCTACAAAAAATAAGGTTTGCCAATTTAATGGAAATGGTCTAAAAGGTGTTGCATTCACAGAAAATAAGGCTTGCCAACACATTGGCACTAAGTTGTGAATGATGGGGCCGCATAATAATCCCTCCATGGCTGAACACATGCTCAACAGGTGCGCTTGAAGTAGGCCCAGCTAATACCCTCATTGCTATTAGGAACAGTGAAGGCATTTTTTCCTTGTTCATTCCCTAAAACAAAAGGCAGTTCTGGCCATCACAATTTTCCAGGTAATGGTTGAGCTGGGCAGCAGGGCTGGAATGAGTGGATTTCTTCAGCTTTTTGTGGTAAAAGAACAGCCTAGTTTCATCATCTTCGATTTGCTCTTCTTCATCCCCATGACCTGTTTGTTCCGTACTGGTATGGTCTGTCTCCTGAAGAATCAGATCTAAAACACAAAAAATTAAAATTACAAATAAACCTACACAACATTCTAGAGCTGCATGAATCTGGATACATTGAGAATCATGCTTTTTTCATGATTCTCCCACAATTCTAAATAGTATCTTGGATTTGAGATATTCATCATATCTGCATGGATAAAAAATACAAAACCAATCAGGGAAAACTGTAAACATTAAAACAAAATAATTTTTCCTATGCACAAACACTAATTATTTTTTTTAAGAATGTAAGGAAATTAAATGGTAAATACAAATTAATTTTAAGTGATGATCACTTGCCTATATATGTGCTTTAAGTTAGGTTCCAGCAGTTAAAGATTTTCATGTTTACACACACAGAAATGGAAATACTTATATGTACTGACAGAATGTAAGACTTTTATACAGGCTATGAACCTTATAAACGAAGTATTGTGACTGAAAATTTACCTTTTATATGTTTTATATATAATGCTTTAATACTTATGCTGTCCATTATAGGGCACAGTATATAGGGAATTTAAACACTCTTTTTTATCTAGTGATGGAATCTCGTTAATCAAAATGAACGGATCTTCTTCATTTCAGCAGAATATAAATATAACATATGTTAATATAGCCCAGTGATCAAGTTATGAAGCTTAATCGTCATCTCTGCGGTGGACGCGCAATATGCACATTTCATACGTAATATATAATCTGATATTTGTTTTCTGTTTGAGCTGGTTTCATTGTTATATAGCACACATTTTGTTATTTTCATGCAGTATGCACTTGAACACTTGAAAATGCGCACATTTAATATAGACATTATAGCTTACATGTAATATTGAGAAGCCCCTTCATTTTAAGATGCACCCAACATTAAAATTCGGGCTGCGCCACTGTCATAGCCATCTACCTTACTTATGAGGCGTAGATGATCATCACATTTCTGATTAAAAAAAAACATGCAACCAAAGCCAAATTATGACAAACATAAATGATTCATTAGTACATTAGTAATATATTTTTAAATATTTTAAACGTTTTAATAAATTGACTATAAAGAAATGACTTTCTTACCTTTCCTTGTGGTTCTTGAAATGCCGGATGAAATTTGACGTTGTGGTTGTCGTGTTGGCTATTCTTGCGTTGAATTCTCTGCATCTGGCCAATCGTTTTTTATTGGTACGGTCCAGTTCAAAGTCCTTATAGGCAAACTTGACTATTTGTGGAGCTCGACTATTGTCTGCCATGTTTGGCGCGGTTTGAGTTGTGCAGCGTTAAGGGCACAGGTGCCAATTATGGTGCTGCTGAGTCACAATTATTTTTTTAAACAAATTATATTTAAAAGTTCAAGTCATTGTCGAGTCTTCCACTTTAAGTCAAGTTAAGTCTCAAGTCACTTGCTCTCAAGTCAAAGTCAAGTTAAGTCATTTTCTCACTTCAATCAAGCAAGTCGCAAGTCCTGAAAATTGTGACTCGAGTCAGACTCGAGTCAAGTCATGTGAGTCGAGTTCCCCATCTCTGATACTCCCAATTCTTCTCTATGGATCTGAATTCTCCTTGTGCGACCACATTACCAACTACGTGATACGTCACCGATGCCATAATCAACCATCAATTGACGAACAAATTCAGAGACGGCAATTGCGATGGTTCGGCCATGTTCGCCGCATGAGCGATCATCGTTGGCCGCATCGACTGCTATGGCGGCAGTGCCCTGACCACGAGGATTAGACGTGGCACGCCGAAGAAAATATGGGTCAAACAGATAGAACATGACCTTAAATCATGTCGTCTCAACCTCGAGCAAGCTGTAGCCATGGATCGACAGGCCTGGAAGAAAATTGTTGATGAAATCGGTACTCCTGCGGCACCCACAGCAGCGTATTGGCTTCGAGGATGACCCTCCCCGCCGACCGCCAGCTAGGGACAAAAGAAGAAAGAAAGAAGAAGAGAAGACTTCCTTTTCTAGTATCTTGGACAGAAAAGGGAGATTTTAGATTGTTCTGTAATTATTTAATTTGTTGGGGTCAAGTAGTGTTTTTTTATTGAGAGGCTAGTTTGAAGGTTAACAGCCAGTTTGAAGGTTTTGGGGGACATATCCTTATGACAAGTCAAATTAACAATATTCAAGAGGTTCTATGACATCTAAGCTAGTTATTTACTAGCTTAGATGGAATACAGTCTAACATACATGTTGTTGGTTTAGATGATTTAACAACTTTATACAACTCTTCCTCTCCTATAGTGATCTAGTAAAGAAAAAGACTGACCCTGAGCGGTCTGTTCCTCATTGGCATGGTAGCTTTGTACCTCATCATGGCAGCTTTGCACCCTCAGGAGTTCTCACTGGTCATCTATGGATTGTTATACTTCCTTTGCGTTCCAAGTGGGTATCTACTCTTAGTTATTTACTCCATAGTCAACATGAACAGTGTCATGTGGGGCACTCGTGAAACAGGAGGCAAGGCGAAAACTACCGCAGTAGATACCATCAAGAGGAAGGTCATGAATGCCACATGCTGCAAGTGTCCATGCTTGGAATCTGATTATCTGAATGAGGAGATTCCACCAACAGAAATCATAACATAAACAGAAAAGTCACCTACACCCTTAGAAACACAAAGATAAAAACATGTCCAAACTAAAGGACACATTTACACTGACTCCTCCATCCATCTGTGTAGTATATTTTTTATATCAATTATGCATTGTTTTTCAAATTGGTATGTTTCGCTGGACCACAAATAAATATTAAGCTGAGTATCATCTGTCACAATCGTGCTGGGGGTGTGGAGCCAAGGGAAAACACGGGGAATCCAGGATATAAACAAAACACGTATTTATTACAAGCAAAACAAACAAAACAATAAACAGAAAACCTGGAGGACAAAACGTCTCAGGTTAAACAACAATGAACTTGACATTGGCAGGCGGTAGCATATGACGTAACTAATAAGGCGACTGCCTCTTTTTGTCTGAAGGAGATGCAAGCAGGAAGCCCGAAGCTTGGCTAAGAGACGCAGCGTTTCGTTCCCTATTCTCAGGGAACTATGGTTACATACGTAACCTGAGACGTTCCCTTCCAAAAGGGAGCTCAATGCTGTGTCCTGGAGGACACAAGGTGAACAATATACCAATGCCGCCATGCTGAGGGATGAGTGCTCAAATGACTGTATTGAGGAGTCAAAAGAATCATCATCCTTGCCCCAACAAAATCGCTGTGGCCAGAGCCTGAGCTACAAACCTTTCCAGGCCAGCTCAGAGCTTGTCACGTCATAGCTAGCTCACCCACCAAGCATGGAACACTAAAGAGTGGAGATCTCAGCATAACAACTCTCTAAGCGAGAGGAGACCTCGCTACACTCAATGCTAAAGACAGTAGTGAGGCTAAGAATAAACCTTTATAATAAAGCGGAATTCTGGAGAGCAGAGGCTTCAGCAGACTGACTCTCAAATAGAGAGGAAGCCTGACAATACTCAGTTTAGTAGGAAAAACTCTCAAGAGTAGAGGTCTCAGCATAACGACTCTCTAAGCGAGAGGAGACCTATCTACACTCAACACCAGAGGCAGTTAGTGAGGCTCACGACATAGCCTACACATTAGAACTACCTGAGCAGAGCTCTAAAGAGTGGAGGCTTCAGCAAGGGGACTCTCTAAAATGGTTCAAGAGTTCTCCTGTACGAAGAACTCTTGGAATCTGATTATCTGAATGAGGAGATTCACCAACAGAAATCATAACATAAACAGAAAAGTCACCTACTCCCTTAGAAACACAAAGATAAAAACATGTCCAAACTAAAGGACAAATTTACACTGACTCTTCCATCTGTAGTGGACCACGCATTCCAGGGCCCAGTTTATGGCGAGGGCCCCTCCCTGGCCACAATAGTGGACAAAGGTTTGCTACATTTTGATTGGATCTTGGTGGACTAACATAAGCAAACTGTCCAACGCCATCAGATAAGGATGCCAGGACAACTGCCAGACACCTCTTAGAGGGCAAGAAGAGACCTTTGGGACAAAAACCCAGGAAGAACAGAACTTCCTATTGGTCAAGACGCAGTTTCTGCCCTTCACCCACCTTGATACTGTTTCCTAAGGTTTGGCCTGTGGTGGCCATAAAAATTCCTTAGGATCTCCAGACGCAGCACGCAGTGGGGGAAACAAAGAGAGATCACAAAGATCCATCCAAATCCATTCATAACTATGTTTTCAAACCTTGAACTGATGCGAACCATAACACACACATCTTATACTTATTCAGAGAAATAAGTATTCTCACTGACAGCGATGTGTAGTGCAACATCTTACACAAACTCAGCTGTTAATGGACAAATGAATGCATGCATGACAGTTCAATCTTTTCCCATCATGTTTGGACTTAATGTGTTCATTACATGACCAAATGTTTTCTGATTGTGTTTTGGAAAATGAGAAATGCACCAGTAAAACATTATTGACACCTTTTTTAACTTTGTGTTTGGACTATGCAAATGACTTCCACAAGAGGAAAGAAGGGTGGGCTACCCCATGTCCCCCGCTCTGATGGAACCAGCCAATCACAGCATGGAAATGGAGAAGCACCAAATTGCAATCTCCTCCTCATCGGAAAGTTATAATAGGTACCTCTCCAAAAGACACTCCTTGTACTGAGTCTGAGTCCCGTCGGGGAAAGACATAACAGTTACACAAAGTTCTGAGTCTGCGGCCTGTGAAGGAAGAGACACTAACAGAGCAACAAAGTTCAGAGTCTGCGGCCCATTACAAGGGTGAGACAGTAACAGATCAAACTTCTTTCTGAGTCTGCGGCCCGTTACTGGGAAGGCAGCAACAGATACCTCCATTCTGAGTCTCCAGCTCCACAAGAGAGAGACACTAACAGACACAACCATTCTGAGCCTACTGTCCAGAGAGACAGAAACAGAAGTCTCCAGCTTTGAGGCAGCAGCAGATACGACCACGTTCTGTCTGTGAAGAAAGAGATATTTTCCACGTTCAGAGTCTTCGTCCAGCGAGGCAACAACAGATGCAGCACGTCCTAAGTCTCCAAGCGGATTGAACAAGTTCTGAGTCTCTAGCCCAGAGAGGCAGAAGACCAACAGACATTTGCAACAAGGTTGAGCTCCAGCAAGCAAACCTTCACTTCAGGTACCTTTGCTTGCGTGTTCCAAGCTAAGGGCCTTCAGCACCTACACCAGGGCCACATCTGCGTGTTCCAGATCTTAGGACCCTTTGGTGCTCCAGGAGAACAGCATCCTACAGCGCTTCATGCTCAAGGCTGTCGAAACGGATTCCTGCTCCTTTTCCCACTGACTGCTCCCAGCACAACCAGTGGAAGAATTCACCGCTACCGGACTGCTCAATCAACCACAGAGAACGTAAATATCACTTCCAATCCTCTTCCAGAGACCTTGGCATTGTTGTGTACTATCAGTATATGATTTTTCTAATTTACATTAGATATTGTATAGCTGATTGCAGTTGATAACAAATAATAGCTCATTTATTTGTTTGATGCAAAATAAGGTTCTTCACCTTATTTGTTTCAGAGTAGCAACAGTTTATCTTTCCATAAGATAACATAGCTATGACATAGTAACACCCAACTGAATCACATTTTATGCATCTTATGCACTTTATTCCTTTTGCATTTATTGTATTCATTTAATAGTTGATTACTCTTGTCTATCATTTGTTAATAAATTTATTTTATTACACTTGTGTCTTCCTTGTGTTGATAATACAGTGAGAGGTTCTACAAGCTAGATATCCCACCAATCTTTCTTACGTGATGTACTCATTACCACACATTAAGTGACATGTGATCCAAGAATCATTACGTCATCTGTGACGCGAGTACCCATCACTACACTATTTCGCTTTTCTAGTGGGCGAAAGCAGAACTCACTTCATAATTGGCGCCCCTAGGTGGACCAAGTTAAAATGAGATGAGTCTCCTGTAAAATTCACTACATAATTGGCGTCCCTGGGTGGGCTAGCTTAGAATGAAATGATCCTCCTGTTTTATCAACACAAGTCAATACACTAGAAGATAACAATAGAAGTAACTTTAGCAGGAAACTAAGTCTTTCGCTAAGTCAAAACCAATTGCATAGCAATAGTGTTTCCCTCTAAGCCTGATTTATAGTTTCCCTGCTCAACTCTGGTACTATTTATGAATAGGATTGGTTGCAAAGTGTATAGAATAGTGATTCTTATTGCTGCATAGAACTTGCAGATATTTTTGCCCAAGTTGTAATTGTTGATTATAACTAATTGCTACTAGAAATATAGCATAGGGTTCCCACCTTGTAAGTCTAGCATTGTTTCTAGAATTTTTATGTGATCCTGTCAGGTAAGGGTAACGCCCTCTGACGCGTGCTAGAATTCGCACCCCTTGTCTGTGTGTGACATTCGTTGTCCTAATAGCTCAGAGCTACTCACACTTGTGGTGAACTTTAAGAGCTAACTAATACAGGTGGTGTATTTATTTATTATATACATACACACAAGTATTTATATACTAAATAAATATGGCTGACTTGACCACTGAAGCAGTGAACCAGGCCTTAAAGGGCGCTTCACTAATAAAGCTTCTGTCCAGCCTAGCACTAAACTGGCCTATCCAACCAAACAGGGCATAGACAAATTATCCCTTGCCCATGACCAGAATAAAGATAGGGATTTAAAGTTTCAGGAACTCAAAAACGAGTTGGCTGAGTTGCGTAAGGACAATTTGAAGTTAAGAGCTAAAGTATGCAGATTGTCTTCAGATACTAAGTTCTTACAGTCTTTTACTGATAGTCAGGAAGTAGAGCTGAATAAGCTGAAAACTGACGTGGCCACTCTGCAAACAGAGTTGACCCATTCCCATAAAGACATGTCAGTACAGACAGAGAGATTAAGTGCAGTAAGTACTAATCTGAGTGAGACCAAAGCTGAGTTAAGGTCAGCATTGCTTGAAATTTCTGAGCTGAAAAGGCAACAAGAAATTAGGCGCAAGAATTGTGATCTGCTCACGCAACAAACTTCTAACTCGAACGTTACTTAAGTCCAGCATAGGGAACAGTTGAGTAGAGTACGAGCTGAAGCTTCAGCTAGAACATCTGTGTTAGCAAATAAAGATGGCATTGCAGAACAGAGATGTGAAGTAATAGGAACAAGGATGAGTGAATTAGAAAAACGCAGGCACCTCCCCCACAAGCAACTTGAACCACAGAAGGTGCATACCCACTCCACCAGTTCAGCTGTGAGGGAACCCCTGGTGAATCTTTCACAGGGACAGTCTTACCAGGAAAATGGTAATTTTACAGCCCCTAACAGCCTCACCATGAGTGCTGATTTCACTCACTCCTATAATGCAGCTTCTAACTCCACCCTAGGTAGAAAAGCTAGCTATTCCTTACCTGAGTCTCCTAGCACACAGCCATCTAGAGACAGCCGCCTGCATATTCTTAGAGAATTAGCACGTGACATAGATGTGTTTAACCCTGAGACTTCTGATAACAACATAGAGTTGTATTTAAAGGATGTTAATGCAGCGTTGACTTACTTCCCTGAGGCAAGTATGGCTGACAAAGTCTTTCTTCTGAGAAAGACCACCACACGAACCGTCCATGGTTTCATAGATAGACAGAGCCCAGCTATCGCTAACAATTATGACGAATTGTGTAAAGCCCTTCTGTCAGAATATACTCTGTATCAGAACCCATCTGCCTCTCGTTTCCCAGCTTTCCAAATCAAGCAAGGCCGTCATGAATCTCCCAGAGAGTACTATGAGCGCTTGAGGAAAATGTATTTTGCTGGCAGAGATGACCCCAGGGCAGAGGAGGATGTCATGTTTAAGAGTTTGTTTGTGAGTAATCTGTACCCCACTGTTAGAAAACCACTCATACTCCTGGTAGATGTTGACCGTATGTCTGCAGGAGAACTGAGGCAGCTTGCAGTGCGAGCATGGGACAGTGAGAGGGTAAGCACAAACAGGAAAGACAGAGAGCCAGACACATCTGTGCTCAAATCAGGAAATGACTGTAAGGCTCCCCTGCAAATGGAAGTGTCAGAACTTCCCAGGAACAGGTTTGTCCATTCCAGCAATCTCCAGCAGAACAGCCAGAGCCCTAGGTTCTCAGGTTACAGGGGACATAACAATCACAGACATGCCCCCAGAAAGGAGAGCAGGCAGTGGGAGGACAGAGAGCAAAGACAGAAGAAGGGTAGAGATGGCTATGAGAATGGCCACAAACATTGTAGTAATTACAGAAGTAGGAAATCTAGAGGAGCTGATAGTAAGGATGCTGAGAACTTAGCAGAGATCCAGCACCTACTTCGTAAAGCCCTCAAAGACCTCAAGTCAGAGGAGAATACCTCCACTGACAGACACCTGGTCTTCTCAGCATAACCAGGTTGGGGCCCCTCCCCCTCCACCTAACATCAGAGTGTTGACAAGAGACATGGGGAAAGGGGGGTACCCCATAGTTGAACAAGGTCTATCCGTGTCAGCAGACACCCAGTCCTTGTATCACACAAGACATCACCTTCAACCAAAGAAGGGTTCTTTACTTTCCACTTCAGTTTGTTTCTAGTTTAGACTTTTCAGTCAGTGTCTATAACCTACAAGGTTATAATTTTGTATGCCCATGACAATCCCTTTGGATGTCAGGTAAAGGGGGGTCAAGCCCCTATGAGACTACTGATCAACTAGTTTACTTGCCACATGTAAAGTAAAACATTGCAGATCACAGTCAGTGTTGTTCTAATTTGTTGTTGTCAGTTCTAACCAATCTCCCTTATAAGGCATCCTTCCAAAGAGAACTATAGTTGAATGGACCTGTGAGGCAGCCCTCTAGAGGCAGCTGCAGATTTTTGACAGAACACTCAAATTTACAACCTCCACTGCTGGTCAATATACAGCCCCTTGAGCCGCACCATTCACTGGGTAGCCAGGATAATGAATGTCATACAACATGACCACTCTCATTAATTGGTCTGTATATTAATGCAATATATACTTATGATTTGAGTGAGCTTTGCTCCCAATAATTAGACAATATAAACAATCTTGTCATTTGTGGTACCAAGCGAACAAGTTGAGGATTCTCTATTCAGGCATTGCAAGGAACTATGTAAACATTGCAGGTGCACGTAGCTTACAGCTTCAAGAGTGCCATACCAAATTATGTCAATCCAGACATTTAAGGAATTGGTTTCCTGCTAAATCTGCCCAAACAGTTTTGATGTTTACTCTTACCTTGATACTTCTTTAGAGATTTTAAACATAGCCTTTTAATTATCTTTAGGACAATTTTTCCTTACACCTATAAGAACCTTCTCCAGAATACTTCTAACCTGTTTAGAAATGATTCTCATGACCCACTTATTTAGTTAATTTAGCTCTATATAGAACATATTGAGCCAAATTGTACTTGAATGCCAATGGTCAGATGGAGGAGGTGAGGTGTGTGTGTTTTGTTCCTGCTGTTCCTTTTAGTGCATCGCCCAGATCAACGACTTCAGGTCCTCGATCAAGCCGATCAGGGGGGATGTAGTGGACCACGCATTCCAGGGCCCAGTTTATGGCGAGGGCCCCTCCCTGGCCACAATAGTGGACAAAGGTTTGCTACATTTTGATTGGATCTTGGTGGACTAACATAAGCAAACTGTCCAACGCCATCAGATAAGGATGCCAGGACAACTGCCAGACACCTCTTAGAGGGCAAGAAGAGACCTTTGGGACAAAAACCCAGGAAGAACAGAACTTCCTATTGGTCAAGACGCAGTTTCTGCCCTTCACCCACCTTGATACTGTTTCCTAAGGTTTGGCCTGTGGTGGCCATAAAAATTCCTTAGGATCTCCAGACGCAGCACGCAGTGGGGGAAACAAAGAGAGATAACAAAGATCCATCCAAATCCATTCATAACTATGTTTTCAAACCTTGAACTGATGCGAACCATAACACACACATCTTATACTTATTCAGAGAAATAAGTATTCTCACTGACAGCGATGTGTAGTGCAACATCTTACACAAACTCAGCTGTTAATGGACAAATGAATGCATGCATGACAGTTCAATCTTTTCCCATCATGTTTGGACTTAATGTGTTCATTACATGACCAAATGTTTTCTGATTGTGTTTTGGAAAATGAGAAATGCACCAGTAAAACATTATTGACACCTTTTTTAACTTTGTGTTTGGACTATGCAAATGACTTCCACAAGAGGAAAGAAGGGTGGGCTACCCCATGTCCCCCGCTCTGATGGAACCAGCCAATCACAGCATGGAAATGGAGAAGCACCAAATTGCAATCTCCTCCTCATCGGAAAGTTATAATAGGTACCTCTCCAAAAGACACTCCTTGTACTGAGTCTGAGTCCCGTCGGGGAAAGACATAACAGTTACACAAAGTTCTGAGTCTGCGGCCTGTGAAGGAAGAGACACTAACAGAGCAACAAAGTTCAGAGTCTGCGGCCCATTACAAGGGTGAGACAGTAACAGATCAAACTTCTTTCTGAGTCTGCGGCCCGTTACTGGGAAGGCAGCAACAGATACCTCCATTCTGAGTCTCCAGCTCCACAAGAGAGAGACACTAACAGACACAACCATTCTGAGCCTACTGTCCAGAGAGACAGAAACAGACGCTCCACGCTTCAAGTCTCCAGCTTTGAGGCAGCAGCAGATACGACCACGTTCTGTCTGTGAAGAAAGAGATATTTTCCACGTTCAGAGTCTTCGTCCAGCGAAGCAACAACAGATGCAGCACGTCCTAAGTCTCCAAGCGGATTGAACAAGTTCTGAGTCTCTAGCCCAGAGAGGCAGAAGACCAACAGACATTTGCAACAAGGTTGAGCTCCAGCAAGCAAACCTTCACTTCAGGTACCTTTGCTTGCGTGTTCCAAGCTAAGGGCCTTCAGCACCTACACCAGGGCCACATCTGCGTGTTCCAGATCTTAGGACCCTTTGGTGCTCCAGGAGAACAGCATCCTACAGCGCTTCATGCTCAAGGCTGTCGAAACGGATTCCTGCTCCTTTTCCCACTGACTGCTCCCAGCACAACCAGTGGAAGAATTCACCGCTACCGGACTGCTCAATCAACCACAGAGAACGTAAATATCACTTCCAATCCTCTTCCAGAGACCTTGGCATTGTTGTGTACTATCAGTATATGATTTTTCTAATTTACATTAGATATTGTATAGCTGATTGCAGTTGATAACAAATAATAGCTCATTTATTTGTTTGATGCAAAATAAGGTTCTTCACCTTATTTGTTTCAGAGTAGCAACAGTTTATCTTTCCATAAGATAACATAGCTATGACATAGTAACACCCAACTGAATCACATTTTATGCATCTTATGCACTTTATTCCTTTTGCATTTATTGTATTCATTTAATAGTTGATTACTCTTGTCTATCATTTGTTAATAAATTTATTTTATTACACTTGTGTCTTCCTTGTGTTGATAATACAGTGAGAGGTTCTACAAGCTAGATATCCCACCAATCTTTCTTACGTGATGTACTCATTACCACACATTAAGTGACATGTGATCCAAGAATCATTACGTCATCTGTGACGCGAGTACCCATCACTACACTATTTCGCTTTTCTAGTGGGCGAAAGCAGAACTCACTTCATAATTGGCGCCCCTAGGTGGACCAAGTTAAAATGAGATGAGTCTCCTGTAAAATTCACTACACATCCATCTGTGTAGTATATTTTTGTAGGATTTCAGCGCGAATCAGATAATTCAGGAGATTCGATTAGAAGTAAAAACACTTCTACAGCCTCAAACTCCACAAATTCCAGCAACTCCAGCATGACCAGACCCCTGTCGTAAAATTTGTCATTTGACACCCTGGCTCCAGCCAGCCTGAAGCAAACCTAACTAACTAGGAACTTGCAACATTAACACAAAAGGACCCTTGTCGATAATCCCCAATTTGGGGCAAGTAACCAAGATTAATTGCCAAAGAGATGCACATCGTGAACATCACATGAGAATCATTAGAGATTGGTGGACTCCCCCACCCGGAGGACAAAAGACTGAGATTCCTTCCCTAAACTTTTGACCTTCCGGCTTAGAGAACAGACCCTCATGTTCCACAGTATGGCACAGGAAACTGCCTGTTCACATATACACCTAAAATAATGATTAAAAAGGACTCATGAGCAACTCATCATTTCTATGCATAACTTCCTATCCTCTTTGTAACCCATACATTTGCCTATTATGTTTTAATCACTTATTGTGTATGTCCTTTTTGATAACTATTGAATAGTTTATTGGTTTATATTGGTGTTTGGTATGTTTGAACCCGAAATTGCATTCTTGAAATGTTTCTATAATTCAATTCTTTGTAAAATGTATTTTAGTCTTGTTATCGAAATCATGTCCAAATTTAACTTTGCCAAGAGCGGGAAAGTTGGGACCACGGGACTGATAAGATAACATTGTGATTTATGGTTGGGGAGGAGAAACCAGCAGTACCCCGACTTAGGACAATGTTCTAATTGGTCAAGACACCATTCGTCATGTGTTTAAAAGCTGAGTTTAAAAACTCAGGACACCATTCAAATCTCCCCTCTTACTCTTACGCTCTTACTCCATACTCTTGCTCTCTTACTCTTACGGCTTTGTGACGCCGCGTCTCGACGCTGCCTGGCCTGCATGCCAGCTGCTCCTCTAAAGGAAACATGAGGAGATCATTACAGTCCTGTCTGTTACTTTAATTCTTTTATTTCTTTCCGTTGAGAGTTTCGTGTTCTTGTTAAGTTTTGTGCAAGCCGCGAGCGACCCAAACGTCTTCGCTGACCTGAACTTTAACAGCGCACAACTCGCATCCTCAGCCAAGCCAGTGCCCAAGACTTCACAAAGGACCACAGAAACAACCAATCAGCAACCTCGGGAAGGCCCCCTTTCTGGAGCGACGCAACAAAAGGAATTCCCTCGGCACAGAAAAAGGCAACGCAAGTAACCTCCAGGTTCTAAATGAACTGGTGCATTTGATATAAAGTTTAATAACCACTTTGAGAGACTCAATACGAGGGTTAATTAAGTGATTGATGGTTGTTCAGGTCTAAGCAATTACTCATTTTGCTATAAACTTGGGACTTCATATTTTCATTCCTTTAAACTCATTCTTTCCTCACTTCCTCTTTCTGCAACCTGTGTGAATGCGTGTGTTTATGTTAGATTAGTTTGTATGTGTTAGGTTTATCCAATAAAATCATAATTTTGTTAGAAAAGATAAGTATCTTGTGTTTTGTGCTTACAAGTTAATGTCTTAAATTGCCGATTTTGCTACTGTGCTAATACATAGTGTTTTCACTATATTCTGGATAGTAATATCCATTGCAGAGTTTCTGTTACACGGCTTGTTTAATGAATCGCGGATCGACTCTGAACAGCCGTAAATGGTGATTCTGTTTAAATTCCCTATTGAATCATATTCGATTCCCTTTGAGCTAAATTAAATGTAATTAATCCCTTACATTTTTTATATCAATTATGCATTGTTTTTCAAATTGGTATGTTTCGGTGGACCACAAAGAAATATTAAGCTGAGTATCATCTGTCACAATCATGCTGGGGTGTGGAGCCCAGGGAAAACACGGGGAATCCAGGCATGGAACACTAAAGAGTGGAGGTCTCCTGTAGGGAGAACTCTTAAGAGTGGAGGTCTCAACATAACGACTCTCTAACCGAGAGGAGACATAGCTACAATCAACGCTAGAGACAGTAGTGAGGCTCAAAAATAGAACCTTTATACTAGAAGCGGAGTTCTGGAGTGCAGAGGCTTAAGCAGACTGACTCTCAAAGAGAGGAAGCCTGACAACACTCAATCCTGGTAGGGGGAACTCTTAAGAGTGGAGGTCTTAGCATAACAACTCTATAAGCGAGAGGAGACCTAGCTACACTCAACACCAGAGGCAGTTAG
>NC_133361.1:16885760-17040982 GCF_049309525.1 Garra rufa
TAAGAGTGGAGGTCTTAGCATAACAACTCTATAAGCGAGAGGAGACCTAGCTACACTCAACACCAGAGGCAGTTAGTGAGGCTCAAGACACAGCCTACACATTAGAACTTACCTGAGTAAGTGGAGGTCTCACCACAAAGCTCTCGAAGCAAGAGAAGAAATAACTACACTTATTTTTACACTAAAGATAATTAGCGAGGCTCAAAGGAGCCTACAAGCTACTATAACTGCCCAAGATGGAACTGTGAGAATGGGTCTAGTAAGTGAGCTCTTAAGGGTAAAGGCCTCAGCACAACGACTCTCTAAAACGAGAGACCTGATTACACAGTGCTAGAAGGGTAGCAGTGCTCACAACGGGCCTACATATACATAATATTTTTTAGTAGAAGCGGAGCCCTGGAGAGTGGAGGCTTCAGCACAGTGACTTTCGAAATGAGAGGAAGCCTAACAACACTCAACCCTGAGAGGGGGACTTCTCAACCTAAGGAGGAGGTCTCAACCTAAGGAGTTTCTAAACAAGGGGAGACCTATCTACACTCAGTTTAAAGAGTGGAGGCCTCAGCATAGTGACTCTCAAGATGAAAGGGGACCTAACTACACCCAGCAAACATATATATATATATATATATATATATATATATATATATATATATATATATATATAGTGGGTACGGAACGTATTTAGACCCCCTTAAATGTTTCCTTTTTTTATATTGCAGCCATTTGCTGAAATCATTTAAGTTTTTTTTTAAATAAAGGGCTTCCCATTTATCTTGATGTTGACCAGGGTTCCTGCTGGTAGGTCGCTTTGGATGATGCAGCCCACCAGCCAATTTCGGGTGGGAGGTGCGGGGGTCTCCGTGGGCATAGGTTCATCATGAGGAGAGGGGCCGCTGGCCTGCTGATTGGCCGGGACGTACCCTCTAGCGCGTGTCGCTCCTGGCCCACCCTCTGGGGAAACGGTGGCACTCTCTCCCCGACAGTTCTCCCAAGAGTTGGGAGAATAGTTAAATCTGTAAACAGGTTGATTGGATCTATGGTGCAGATACCAGTTTCAAGAGTTCCGGGGCGCTGCGCTGTGGCTGCCCTGCTGCCTTTCGCTCGGCACTTGTTTGTTTGTTTATTATTCGATATTGTGAGTGTTATATTGTTTGTATGGATGCGTAACTGTGCATTGCATTAAAAGCAACCATGGACTTGGCTTATTGGTGCATGATTGGACTGCTAATAGTGATTTTAAAACAATGTTTCGCCCATGGACACTATCATGGCCATGTTTTTGGCGTGGCGAGTGGAATCCAATATAGTAGAGAACTCCTTCTACAGATACGTGATCGATTATCTATGGATCATCATGCAGCCATAGTAAACTCCATACCGAACCACCTAAGGACTATTCCAAAGAAAATAACTACCCTACACTCACTAGGAAGACCCGGGGGGCGGTGTTTGTCTACTGTATACAGTGGTGGTGAGAGAGAGTTTGTGTACCCCTGATGTTGAATTATTATGTGTTTCTCTTCGGCCCTTTTACCTGCCCAGGGAGTTCCCCCAGTTATTTTTAACTGTTGTATATATACACCCAAAGGCAAATTTTGACAGGGCACTTGATATTATTTTTAATTTCTCTCACAAGTTAGAGTCACTGTCTCCTGATGCCCCTAAATTCATCTTAGGAGATTTTAATAATTGCCCTGTGAAAAAGTGCTTACGCACATATTATCAGTAGGTGGACTGTCCCTCCAGGAAAAAAAAGGTTTTTATACTTATGTTATCGAACTGTCAAAGACACCTATTCCTCATCATTGCTCCCACCTCTAGGGGTATCTGACCATAATGTTGTCTATATCTGGCCTAAATGTCAAAGGCTTTTGCAGAGGGAGAAGCCCCAAGAACGTTTAGTTAAAGTATGGAACAATGACAGTATTATGGTCCTGCAAGGTTGTTTTGACTGCACAAATTGGGATATTTTTAAATGCCCTGATATAGATGAACATGTAGAAACAATATCTGACTACATTAATTTTTGTGTAGACATAGTCATACCCATAAAAACCACTAAAATTTTTCCAAACGACAAGCCCTGGATCTCCAACAAATTAAAGTATCTTATAATTGAAAAGAAAAAAGCTTACTGGAATCAGGATGACACAGCCAAAAGGGACATGCAGAGAAAGATTAAAAGACAAATACAGCTGGACAAGTACAGTTATAGACAGAGGATTGAGACAACCCTGGTGTCGGGCAACCCCCGTGAGGTATGGCAGGGGATTAAGACCATGACCAATACCCCACACAAGGGCAGAGGGAAATATCCTTTGATCCAGCCTGGAGGTGAGGGACTGGAAAGGGCAAACCAGCTAAATAGCTTCTTCTGTTGTTTTGAGAGTAGCAGCCATGCCGGGGCAGGCATGGTGCTGCCCTCTCCATCTCCTGTATCTGTCCTAAACATCAGTCAATCGGATGTCTTTCACCTTTTTAGTCGCTGTAATCCATGGAAAAGCTCTGGCCCTGACAAAATCAGTGGTAATATCCTTAAGCACTGTGCAGAACAGTTAGCCCCTGTGTTTACTGACATTTTTAACTCCTCTCTTAATCTTTTTTAAGTCCCTATCCTGTTGAAAACATCTACAATTGTACCTGTGCCAAAATTGCCAAGACCCGAAGAGCTAAATGACTTCCGACCAATAGCATTGACATCCTTGGTCATGAAGTGCTTGGAGCGTCTGGTAAAGAGGCACATTGTATCCCAAACCCATCATCTTATGGACCCCCTTCAATTTGGGGGTTTCAAAGTCCTAGTAATCTGATGTACTGACAATGTTTGTGACAAATGTCAAGTTTAATAGAGCCAAGTGCTGTGTGGCGTGTTAGGCATCACATTAACTTAAAGGGAATATGAGACTTGATCAACCTCTTATTTCACTAAACCTTAATTAATTAATTAATTACATTTATATAGCACTTTTCTAGACATTCAAAGTGCTTTACAGTGTCAGGGGTATCTCCTCATCCACCACCAGTGTGCAGCTTCCACCTGGATGATGCAACGGCATCCACACCAGCTTACTGGTGGAGAGGAGACAGAGTGATGAAGCCAATGAGGGAGGCCATGATGGTCAGAGGCCAATGGCAGATTTGGCCAGGATGCTGAGGTCACACCTCTACTCTTTTTCAAAAGACATCCTGGGATTTTTAATGACCACAGAGAGTCAGGACCTCGGTTTAACGTCTCATCTGAAGGACGGTGCATTTTGGCAGTATAGTGTCCCCATCACTATACTGGGTTGCTAGGACCGACAGGGTGAGCACCCCCTGCTGGCCACACTAGCACATCTTCCAGCAGCAACCTAGTTTTCACAGGAGGTCTCCCATCCAGGTACTAACCAGGCTCAACCCTGCTTAGCTTCAGTGGGCAACCAATCTTGGGCTACAGGGTGATATGGCTGTGGCATAACTTCTATGTTGATTGCGTGGATTAGATTTGCGATTCACTTGTGCCAGTAACGTGTGTTAATTAAGAACGTCTTTATGGTACACTGAAAGATTTTTGTGCAAATAAGGAGGGGTGTGTCACAAAACCGGTCAGTGCTCTTCGATCCACTTGCCCCCAGAGGGTGTCAGCTCATTAAATTTCACACACACACTACACAGGCTGTTGCATTACACCCAAACTACATCTCCCAGCACCCTCAGCAGCAATCACATTCACCCAGGTGCATCCAATCAGAGAGACTATTTAAACCCTGTACTTCCTCATTCAGGTTGCTGTGTATTATTTGCGTTTAGTGCTCTCCCAGTGCTAGCATAGTATGGAGCCATTCTCTAGTTTTCTTGTTTATTAGTCTCCCTGTGTCTTAGTTCCCCTGTTTCCTAGTATTTTGTGTCTTTATTCCTCGCCTGGTTTTTGGATCTCTCTTCGTCTTGCCGTTTTGGACTCTGTTCACCCCTCAATAGACCTTGAGACTGTGTATGGATTACCCGTTTGCGGGGCCCCCTGGATTACATATGCCGCCAATTTACTGTAGCCCTTGTAATGGATTACTCTTGTGTCTTGCCCTCTGTGTACTTGTTGCCAATGTTTGACACTGCCTGTTTCGACTATGATTATGAAATAAAGTTTGCATATGGATCCGCCACTTCCAATCTCGTCAGCTCCGTTACAGGGTGAATGTAACAGAGTAATTTTGGTTATATTATTTTCACTCAAAATCACCCTTTTTCTGTTATATACTTGTATATACTTGTTCGCGCACACGCATCGCTCACTCAGTTCACTTCCTTCTGAGCCGAGAGAAGGTTGTTTCGTGGATAATCGAGGCATTAAACAGTAATATTACTGATATTTGATGATATATTCTGAACTGAATCTGTTTGTTGCTTTGCTAAACATACCTTGTGATGTGAGATTATGAAATTGTATTTTTGAATGATCGCGATTGTGACCATTTGCATTCGTGAGTGAGATTAGCACATATTAGCCTGCTGTATTTACTCCTCGTTTGCCAACAGGTGTTGTTTAACCCTCATGTGGTGTTCATGTCATTTTTGACTGGAGAAGATTTTCTTTTTCCTGAAAATTCTAGTTAATGTTATCGCATTGAACTGAAACTTAGTGACTTTGTTCACAGAGACTATAACAACTTGTCCACATTTTTTTTTTTTTTACTTTTTTGTGTTGTTTTTTTCACCTTGTTACACCTATTGTGTTCCCGGTCAAAAATGACAGGCCTACACAAAATAGCTTATAAATCCCTCGTTATGCTATATTATCCCCAAAAATTGGATTCAATCTTTTTATCAACTTGTTTTCTTTCAATTAGGATTAAAGTTTAATTGTAGGAGTCATTTATCCGAGCTTATACACCTCAGTTTTTGAGTGAAAAAAACATTATTTGTTAATAATTTTGGCAATATTGAGAAAAATATGAAAATAAATTGCACTGTTGATCACACTAGTCTACTTTAATGTTTAACCAGGAAATTTATTTTGAAATGCTTTTATTTTGTACAAAATGACACAGAGTCACACTTGCGGTGTTCCCGGTCAAAAATGACGAGCCTACACAAAATATCTTATAAATCACTTGTTATGCTACATTATCACCAAAAATTGGATTCAATCTTTTTATCAGCTTGTTTTCTTTTAATTAGGACTGGTTTTGTATTTCATTTTCAAACGGTTTAATTGTAGGAGTCATTTATCTGAGCTCCTGGTCATTGAAAGTGAATGGGGGAGACTGAAAATTAGAGTTTATCATGTTCACATATGTATATGTGTGCTTGCAGACATAGAGCCATTGGACATGTGCATGCATGGATACATGTATGCCACACACACACACACACACACACAAACTATTTTCTGAAAGAAACATTTTTTTCACAGTGATAATTTTTTTTATCTAATATCCATTCATCAATCTGACATTACCACATACGAACACACACTCACACACACACCTAAACTCACACTCACGCACAAACTGGCTGTGACTGCAGTGACCCTGCTTCAAAAGAATCTCTCTTTCATGTTCTTGTTTCATCACACCTTCCAGACAAAATATTATGACATTTTGTTTTGGAACTGTGATGTTCTCATTTTTTTACTTAAAAAATTAGATGCCTACTCTCAGATAAATGAGGCCCACAATTAATTAGATGCAAATAGAAATATAAAACCAGTCCTAATTGACAGAAAACAAGTTGACAAAAAGATTGAATCCAAGATTGGGTGAAAATGTGGTTAAATGAGTAATTTGTAAGCAATTTTTTATAGGCCTGTCATTTTTGACCGGGAACACCACAAGTGTGACTATGTGCCATTTTTTACAAAATAAAAGTTTTTCAAAACAAACTTCCTGGTGAACCATTAAAGTAGACTAGTGTGATCAACAGAACCAATATTTGTTCATATTTTTTAAATATTTCCAAAATTATTCAAAAATAATGATTTTTTTACTTAAAAAATTAGATGCCTACTCTCAGATAAATGAGGCCCACAATTAATTAGATGCAAATAGAAATATAAAACCAGTCCTAATTGACAGAAAACAAGTTGACAAAAAGATTGGGTGAAAATGTGGTTAAATGAGTGATTTATAAGCTATTTTTTATAGGCCTGTCATTTTTGCCCGGGAACACCATAGGTGTAATAGGATTTTGAACACCACATGAGGGTTAATGAAGAGAGTCACAGAATTAATGTTTTCAACGTATTTCCCATTTATGCAGAAAATAAAGACAGTGCCAAGCAGTGAGAGGTCTCAAGTTCTTTATTGGGTGACATCAACACAACGCAGAGCAGATTCCCCTTGCTTGGGTCCCGTTACACTGGCTTAGTAGGAAGAATCATGGGGAAGACTGCTGACTTGATGGTTGTGCAGAAGACCATCATTGACACCCTCCATAAGGAGGATAAGTCTCAAAAGGCAATTGCAAAAGAAGCTGGATGCTCACAGAGCACAGTACCACTGGTGTCAGTGCATCAAGGTCAAAACCACCACATACAAATGTCTGTATGACATGGGCTACAGCTGTAGAATTCCATGCGTCAAGCCACTCCTGAACAAAATCAGAAGCGTCTGTGCTGTGCTAAGGAGAAAAAGTACTGGTCTGTTGCCCTGTTGTGGAAGACCGAAGAGGCACAAAAGTCAAGCTGCTTAAAGTGCAGTGTGAAGTTTCCACAGGCAGTGATGGTTTGGGGAGCCATGTCATCTGCTGGTGTGGGTTGAAGGATTACAAATTTAAGAATCTGTTAAGGATTTGTTGATCCTACATTGTATTTAGCCTTTATGGTAAATACGAGGACATCAGATTATTCACAAATTATTCTCTCAAGCAAAGTTTGTAGCGAGTGGTTCCTGGCAGTTCCTGTTCTCTTGCAGTTCCTGAACACCTGGCAGGTTTCCCAAGTTAAGTGTGAATTCTAAGCTCAAAGTACAACTGTGCCTTTTGTTTAGCACCTTTGCATTTGAATGACACTTGTATTCTAAATAAATCAAGGCTGGGAAAATCCTTTTACGAGGCTGATTATCTGTACCTCATTTGCATGCTTTGTTTAGATTATCTCCACCTCTATGTATCCCTCCCCCTAGAAATGTATATACTCTTCTGTGCTGAGCATTTTGTCAGACTACTTTTAATGACTGCAGCGACGCACAGCTGATATCCCAAGAAAGAGAAACTTCTGCTTCAAGATATCCAAAACGTCTCCTGGTCTCTAAGAAAAAGTTCACAACAGGTCCATTGTCTTCTATCGAGTCCACAGCTGTCTTCAAGGTAATTTTAGAGCACGTTATGCTTCCTGCTGCCAATAAGTTTTTTGGAGAATATGATTTTATTTTCCAGCAGGATTTGGCACTTGCCCACAAACTACCAGTACCTGGTTTAATAGCCATGGAATAACTGTACTTGATTGGCTGGCAAACCCACCTGACTTAAATCCCATTGAAAATCTATGGGGTATTGTCAAAAAGGAAGATGAGGGAATAGAGACCCTGAAAAGCAGACGAGCTGAAGGCCAATATCACAGCAACTTGGGCTTCATAACACCTCAACTGCCATGCTGCCTTGATGCTGTAATTACTGCAAAAGGAGGCCCAACAAAGTACTGAGGACATAATACAGTACATTGACACACTTTTCAGAAGGCCAACATGTGTTTAAGATCCTTTTTTATCGGTCACATGAAATATCCAGCATGTCACGAAATTAGAATATGTTTTTCGCATACTGGATATGCCAGGGTCCAAACAGCAGTCCTCCGTCTGCTGTGAGTGAAGGAAGGAAACCACATAGCCTATACTGACTGCTAGGTTGTAGTTTCCTTCCTGATCGACACTCGACTTATCGTGACTAAATTCAACATGGCGGCAACTGGTAAATTTAATGCTGGGACCGTCTGTATAGATCTTCTTGTAAATAAACTACCAGTGCTTTTTCTAAGTTCTCAATGTCTCGTTTTAAATGTCAGGGCACTTGGAAGTCTACCAATGAAGTGTGGAGCTACTTTGTGCCTCGTAAATGGTGTAAAACAGATTTATTTACATGGCTAGTCCGATGCCCTATTCACTCTCATCGACAACCTGTTTTTAGCATCCGCTAACTAACGCCAGATTTCGGACTGCAGTGGACAAGCCGAGATGAGCTATGCAAGGTCAGTTCACACTCGGTATCATGATTCAATATACTTTAGGTCAATATCACACCGGACTTCTCCTTTAACACACCTTTGTGTCTATTTAAGGACAACACATTTTCTGTTAGTTTTAACTCAGTGTGTTATTTCAGCTAACACAGTAAATGTGTTAATTTTTCTTCTACACACTATTGCAATTTTTATACACAATTTGTGTCAAGTATGTGTTATTTTTGAACAAATCTTGTATGCAATAAAGACACAGCAAAGTAATGTATAGTTTATACACCATTTATTAAACCTGCTACTAACAATTGCATAAACTCAAAAAGGTAAAAAAAAAAAAAAAAAGTAAACAATCAAAATACAGTCATTTCAACATTTTAATTGCTCCTTAAGTGAAAAGTTGTTAATGGTTAAAGTTTGAAGTTTAAGTTAAAAAAAAAAAAAAAAAAAAAAAAAAGGTATTTGACAACCTCTTAAGTATTAATCGTTTTATTTACATATTTTCATCAGCATACAAGTGATGGTGAGGGTCGGTGAGGTAACTGCCACAAGCGCTTCAGGAGTGTCTTCCATTCAAAGCTGCAAGAGTAAAATAAAGACACTTGTTATTTATAGGCTACACATAACGAATATTGTAAAATAGCGATAGCTAAAAAGGCAAGAAAAGCTTAAGCATCAGAGATTATGTTAGCGTCTTAGGGCAATTTGCACATACATGGCACCACGAATCAGTTCATTTTCAAAGAGAAAGACGCGATGAACGACATGCGTTTCCTCATGTGAAGCGCTACAACGTGTCAATGATTAATTAAAAGCGATTCTGTTCACAATAAATCTAACAAAATAAACTATAAAGCTTGTTAAATTAAGCTTGCCGAGATCTGCAGCAGGCGCGGACGCAGCTCCATTCGTGAGGCAGTTTTCCCCTTTCCCCACGCAATAAAGAAAAATTGTAAAATGAGTAAGCAATAAAATGATCATTACAAAAAGAATTCTTCTCCCTGGAATATTTCCCTGTACTTTACACCACTTACATGTGCTAAATGCCCCTCGAACCGTCTACAAACGATCACAAAAGACATTTTAAAAACGTATAATGGCAAATACAAGCATTTCTTACCTTCACACATCAAAGTTATGTCCTGACGATGAAAACTTGAAGTAGGAGGAAATTTGCTTGTCTCAGAAGAATAACGGCTCATGAAGTGACGCAAGCAGCAATCTGATTGGCTGATATTTAACACATATTGTGTTAGACACACTGTGTTGGATATTTTCTTTTTTCTTTTTCATTTTTAACACACATTTAACACAAAATAGCACAAAATGTGCTAAAATATACATAACACAAACAATGTGTTAAAAATGAACACATCCTTTTTGAGAGTGTAAAGAGATCCAAGGTGAACCTCATGCTCAAGGAACATCAGTGTCCGGTCGCACCATCCGTCGTTGATTGAGTCAAAGTGGACTATGTGGGAGATGACCAAGGAGGACACCATTGTTGAAAACAAATCATAAAAAAGCCAGACTGGTATATGCCAAACTACATGTTGACAAGCCACAAAGGTTCTGGGAGAATGTCCTATGGACAAATGAGACAAAAAAGGAACTTTTTGCCAAGGCACATCAGCTCTATGTTCACAGATGGAAAAATAAAGTATATCAAGAAAAGAACACTGTCCCTACTGTGAAACATGGAGGCTGTGTTATGTTCTGGGGCTGCTTTGCTGCATCTGGCACGGGGTGTCTTGAATCTGTGCAGGATACAATGAAATCTCAAGACCGTCAAGGGATTCTAGAGAGAAATGTGCTGGCCAGTGTCAGAAAGCTTGGTCTCAGTCGCAGGTCATGGGTCTTGCAACATGACAATGCCCCAAAACACACAGCTAAAAACACCCAAGAATGACTAAAAGGAAAACAATAGACCATTCTAAAGTGGCCTTCAATGAGCCTTGACCTCAATCCTATTGAGCATGAAACATGCCGTCTGGAAAAGGCACCCTTCAAACCGGAAACAACTGGAGCAGTTTGCTCATGAGGAGTGGGACAAAATACCTGCTGAGAGGTGCAGAAGGTGCAGGGACGGCCTCCAGGGCAGATCAGGGAGCTCAGGAGGCCATGATCGGACAGACAGTTCAGGAAGCCATGGCGGGTCAGGGAGCTCAGGGTGCCATTGCATGATAGACAGTTCAGGATCCGCCATGGCCTCATCCCTTGGCCCGGCCACTACAGCTGCAGGCATATAGCCCCCTCCCCAAAATTTTCTTGGAGCTAATTAGGGGATTGCAAGCCAGAATGGTCTCTGGAGGGTGCTCAGGAGACGTGGGCTCTGGAGGGCACTCTGGGAGAGCTGGCTCTGGATGGCTGGACGGCCCCAGTGGGGGCCCCGAGCGGTCACTTGAGGGCGCTCTGGAGGCATGGTCTCTTGAGGGCGCTCTGGAGGTGCGGACACTTGAGGGCGCTCTGGAGGCAAGGTCACTTGAGGGCGCTCTGGAGGCACGGTCACTTGAGGGTACTCTGGAGGCGCGGACACAGGAGAGCTGGGCGAGACCAGCGGAGACTCTGGTGCGGTGCCATCTTGGGGGCTCGGGCGTTGCGGCCAACTTGGCCAGGGACTCGGGCGTGGCGGTCATCTTGGGTGCAGATTCTGGTGTGCTGGCCATCTTGGACGGGGATTCTGAGGCCTGCTGTACTGAGCGCTAGATGGTGGTCGGAGGGCTGGAGCGCTGGGCGGTCCCCAGCAGTACTGGGCTGTGGATTATGGTAAAACTTTGGCAGATTTGGGGAAGCGTGGAAGGCATGGAGGGATTAAGCTCATTGGAGAAGCAGTTGGAGGATGCTGGCTTGTGGTGAGCTGGAGTGATTGCATGCTTTCGGATGGGAAACCTCCCCATCAACATAGAACTTGGACTTATTTAAATCAAAAACAAAATTGATAAAAACCACTAGGGGTTTGCAGCAACTGTCAGGAGTAATAGGATAAAACAATTTATCATCTTTGAGTCCCATCTGAAAGCAAGCATTAATCATGATAATCATTAATCATAAAACAGAAATCCAGGGAGCAAACAAACACGACGTAACTTCAAGAGAGGACAATGAAACTGAGGGAACAAACGACTTAAATAGGAGTGGCAGAGGGGTGTGACAAATTAACAAGGCAGGTGTAACTGATTACGCTAACAGGGGGAAGTCCAAATAAGGGCAAGATCAAACCAATACAACAAGGGACAACAGGGAGAAAGGGAGAAACCAACATAAGTCCATGTGAGGGGGGGAAAACAATGGGAAAACAGTACAAAACAGTCCATAATCCTGACAGACTGATGCAGAGCTCAAGTAAAAAACAGTCATATAAAAATGTTGTGAAGTTTTAAAGGTCCCATATTGTCAAAATCAAAATTTCCTGGCTTTTTTCATGATAACTGAGGTCTAGGGGCTATGTAACTACCATTTGAGTTTCAAAACAGTCAATCCACAGTAAACTGCACACAGCCTGCTTAAAGTTGTTAATTTTCACGAGCTGCTGTGACTTCCGTACAGATGTGACGTCCGATCTACTCAGTCACCGCCTTCAGTCACCAACCACCGTCCCACCCTCCTTTTGTCAAACCCAGACAATATCGTGTCCATAACATTGCTAAGCAACAACAACACGAAAACAAGTCGAGAAAACGCTATTCAGTTGATAGATGTCGAAACTACATCATTGCACAGGCTTCAGAACAACGTGAATATAAGAGACCAGAGGCATGTCAGCTTCAGCCTCTTTCACACAGCGATTCCGGTAAATACACGCATAATGTGTCCCATGATTTGTTCCGGAGTTGTTTGATTTGGTTCATTCACAGTTGTTTTCCGGAATCTGTGCGTGCTTTACACACAACCCATAAAGACATGTGACATATGGATGTGAGATGTAATGCAACGCGTACGTTTCACTAAACTGAAACTAACCTGATGAACAATCTGTGCTTCAGCGCTGATAGTGCGGAGCTGGCTCTGCACGATCGCCACTTCATTCCACTTTGCACGTATTTTTTCGTCATGAAGAGTCGCATGATTACGTGCCTCATCACTACAACACTGCCTTTATGTGCTCAAAACATCAGTACAGCAATACTGTACTGTGTACTGTGACACATTCCTTGCTGATATACGTATTATTACAGAGGCTTCTAGCAGCCAATGCTGTGAAGCAGTTCTCAGAAAGAAATGGAACATAAAAGACCATTTTAATGTTTAAAAGATTAAAAATATTTTCTTTGGACCTATTCATTTTGATTAGAAATTGTTGTGTATTAAATGGTCAAACCTAAAGATTTTTTTCTCTCTGTTAAACACAATAATAAAGAACAGCTGTTATATTAAACTCTGTGTGGTCACTATTGAAAATATATGTGGCCCCTAATGTATTGTATTGTAAGATTGTAGACGGTAGAATATTAAGGCATAAAATGGCATGATTTATAATTCAGATACAGGTTCACACAAAAACAAAATATCTTATACAATGGAATTTCAGCCTTTATACCATTGAAAGGGATACATCGAGTTTATAATTTATTATATTTTTCTTAATTGTTTAGATTTTTAGAAGGCACATTAACATCTTTCACATTTACACCTCCATGTGTTTGCTGCATAAAAACTAGGTCGATAACTGCAATAATTTGACCATAAATAGCTGAAAAATGTGGAAATAAAAATTCATTCTCTGTCACAAGGGGGCACTTTAGGAGCGCTGAAATACTAAGGTTTCCATGGGAACGGCTGAACACAAAGCAGCATTAACGCTGTTTTATCAGACGTGAAATGAAAATGCCAATGACGTTTCTAAGGACAGTCGGGTCCCTTCAGATACATTTATATAAAGACATCAGTGCCGCGTTTTGACTTTGAAAAGTGCAGCGTGCATATTTATTCAATGACATCATTGCCTTCTGAAGTTTAATCCAGCTCTATCGCGATTCTCGTCTTTCCGTCCCCAAATGTAAGACCTCGTGAATTATAATTAAGTCTTTACTTATACTATTTAACATATATAAAACTTTTTATGGCCTTAAATTTGATACAACCTAATTGAGGAGTTTTTAAGGACCTGCAGGAGCCCTCTCCTTTACGATAGATTTACGATTTTTTTTACATGACGATATTAACATTATCGGCAGCTATTTCAGAGCAGACTACACATGCACAAACTATAAAACAGTATAAATACTCGTGCATAATCTCTTTTATTCACGTCATTCTTATAATAATAAGTAACGTTAAATCTGGTGAAAACACCACTTACCAGCAGCCACGAACGGTGTCTATACTTGGCGTTATAAACATGATCGGATCGTCCTGAACTTCCGGGTGGGGTCGTCACGTGAAAGGTCATCACGAGGGTCATTCTATTTACAGCTAAAACATTTTTAATTAATTTTACTAATAGTTCGATTGGGCAGGTTGTCGCAAATTCGTTATTTTTTATAAATATTTAATTTTTATATTATTGCAAAAAAAAAAAAAATCTTAAAAAAAGGGCACTTTGATCACTAGGAGCCAAAAGGGCAGGTGCTCAAGCCCCTCAAGCCCCCCCCCCCCCCCCCCCCCTCTGCACGTGCCTGCACAGCGCTCGTTCCCGTAATTTTCCAGAATCAGTGCGCATTGTGAAAGGGGCTTTACTAAAGCAATAGTTATGTAGCTTACTGCATTCGGTGTTTGAAAAAGAAAAAAAACATTAATGATCATTCTGAAATATCCTGTTGAGTATCAGCAAGCTAGGCTCTCTCTATGGCTCTGGGCTCGGCTAAAGCATACATGACCGTAGTTACCTGTGGTTGGCCTGGCTGTGCGTCACTCAGAAAACAACAGGCCAATCAGAAGAGAGGCTCATGAATTTTAATTAGATGGGCCAAAATCGACCTGTTTTTGACAGAGCTCCTAAAAAAGGAGCTGTAAAAATAAAAATGCAAAGCTCGTGCTCAGGACAGTTGGACGTGGCTGTGTATCAAAGGTAAAAAATGATATAAATACTGTTCAGTTTCTCAAAAAAAACGATCGTTTCATGTCTTAGGACATCAATGTATCGTATTTGGATTTGTCTGTGCATGTTTTTGTTTACTTTTAAAGGTTTGGTGCCCATCCACCTCTATTATTTGGCTGGCAGACTGCACCGGTTTTTGTTAAACATCTTCGTTTGTGTTCTGCTGAGGAAACAAAGTCACCTACATCTTGGATGCCCTGGGGGTAAGCAGATAAACATCAAATTTTAATTTTTGGGTGAACTATCCCTTTAAAGATGCGTAACTTCACGAGTGAAAACTGTAACTATAACAATAATGACAAAAAAAATATGGGAAAATAATGAGCAACTTTACCTTTCTGAGGTCAAATTGAAATAAATATGCCCATTAAGTCTGTAAATCCAGCTCAGAGAAAAGTGCTGCTCAAAACTACTGTACTATGATTCACGGGAATATATAATTTCACTGTAAAATCTCCCGCTGTTGTATTTTTACCCATGATGCTTGGCAGATTTACAGCAACATACTGAATACATGTTATACAGTATGGATTTGTTCATTTTACAGTAATAATGCTGTAAAAACTACAGAAATTTGTTACAGTGTACAACATATTTTACAAGTTGATGCTTGTTAGTGATGCTCAGGATCTGTAAATCATTCGCCATCATCCGCAGGCATCTCTCTGTTTATGTGGTAAGTGAAATCTTATGTACTGCAATGTAAAAGGCTACCGCTAGCATTATTTTATTAGAACGCCTTATTCCTCTGATCTGCCATTTTGCTTAGTTTTTTCCACAGTAACCTAGCTGCAGAAATTCTGATGATTCGGCTATGCAAATGTTGGGGGCATAACTATTAATGATCACGACTATTGAGTAATAGTCTGCGTTATGTTGGAATTGGCCTATTTTTCAGTGGTCTTTTGCAAACACCAGATTTATATAAAAAGGAGGAAAGGATGGTGTTTAAGACTCACGGTATGTCATGTCTATGTACAGAACTATTATTATTAAACTATGCCAAGGTAAATACAGTTTTCCATTCAATGCCACCTAATCAGGCTTCAGTATCAGAGTAAGGAGTTTCCCATAAGCAGTTGTCAAAAATGACAACACAACAAGAGTTACCTTTCGATAGGGAACCAGCATTATGCGATGCATCCTTGAATACTTAGCCACTTATAGATATCTGTACTTGGATTTAGGAAGAGACTGTTTTACTCTCACTTTTATATTCCAAAAAGGTTCTTTTTTTGGATTCCATTTATTAACATCAGATTCCATTTAGAATGATCCAGAGTTAAAGTCTTTCTTGTTAAGTCATTAATGAAGTTTCTCTCTCTAAAATTATACAATAAATTAACTCAAGAACACTTCCAGAATAAAAATTTCCTGATATGTTTTTTTCTTGTGTCAAAAAGAAATTAAGGTCTTTGAGGAAAACATTCAAGGATTTTTCTCCACATAGTGGACTTCAAAGGGGATCAATGGGCTGAAAATCCAAATTGAGTTTCAATGCTGCTTCAAAAGGCTCTGCACGATCCCAGCTGAGGAATAAGTGTTTTATCTAGTGAAACAATCAGTTATTTTCTAAAATAAAAATAGAAATTTATATACTTTTTAACCACAAATGCTCATCTTGTACTAGCTAGAAGTTGCGTGTCTGCAACTTCACGCATGTTGAAAAAGTCATGTGCGGTTAGTTCTTCGTCTGTGTACTTCAGTTCAGAAAGGTAGGGTAGGGCAAAAAACTCCATCTCATTTCCTCCTCGCTCTTCAAAATCGTCCAACATCATTGTTTTTTGTGGTTAAGAAGTATATAAATTCCTTGGCTGGGATTGTGTAGAGGCCTTTAAAGCTGCATCGAAACTGCAGTATGACCGTGACCTTGGCGTGAGCCAACCTGTAAAACAAGCAAACAGTTTATTGTTTATCAAGGAAATCCCATTAAATGGAATTTCATAAGTAGGTCAACACTTTTTACAATACAAGTTGTGGAATTGCTTAAGTAGGTGGGTTATTTCTTCACATAGCAAGCATTTCTGATGATTCAACCATATCTTTGTGACTAACACGCAACTATTGTTTGTTCTGGTCTTTTATCACGATCAAAAGGTGGATATATTTCCCACCCAGCACCAGACGTAAGGAAGTAAAATACTGACAAATGATTTTGAAGCAAAACAGGGTGCTGTATGGCACTAACTAAAATAAAATGCATCGTATTAACAGTGCTTGCATTTTAAGGTTGTGCAATTCAACATGGGTGGATATTTAGGCTGTGAATTTTTCAAGTGGAAACATAAACTTTCATTTGTAAAATTTTCAATGTTAATAATACAGATTATTTTAAAATACGACTTTTACTATTGCATTGTTTACAATTTCAATACTAAATAATTATATTATTTTAAAATACAAATTTAACAATTGCAGTGTTCAAAATTACAATAATAAATAATTTCAATACAACCTTTGATACTTGACAGGACATTTCGGTGCATATTATGCCGCGTTCCAGGCAACCCGTTACTCGTGTAGCATTCCAGGCAAATCATCTCAAACTGCCTGAGCGCATTTATTATTATTACATTATTATTAATTTGTTTGCAATGTTATATTGTCCTAAAGTCTAATTTTTCACTGTGTACCACTTGCATAAACACCGCACCTGGAGGTGCTGACATAGTGGTTTCGCGGGCTATGTCACATCAGAAGTCGGAACTGGGAGTACATCGATCTAGTACGAGTTCACGAGTGGGAAGTCACGAGTTTGATTGCCGTTCGGGTGCACTTTCACGGTGTTACGTCATCGGACGTATATTATTTCTTTGTATTTTTGCGTTCACATCAGTTTTTTAATTGCATTGCATGTTTTTCACTGTGCGCAGTCTCTCCCTCTGTCCTGCTCTCTTTCTCTCTCTCTCTCTCTCCTCCTGGCAGAGCTTGATTTGGACCAGCTGCAGGAGATTGCGTGGCAATCGGGAGCGTTGAATTCCCTGAAATAGAGCAGTGTTAAAAAGCTTCTGTTGGGAGCGCATGGTGAAGCTCCGTCGTGCGTCCTCTGTCTCCTGCCCCAGACAACTTGAATGTAATTGTACTGTGTTGTGACTAACGTTGAAACTCTGTGTGAGTAAGTTGGACTGCGGAGCTCTCGCTCTAACGCGGCTGTGTGTAATATTCGTTTCTTTAACTCGCAGTTAAGTTTTTGCTGGATATTCGTTGACTGTTGTGATTATTCGTTATTTTTATTAATATTTCGTTAATATTGAAGCAAGTAGGTTGGGGATTGCCATTTTTCTTTGTGTATAAAGTTTTCTCCTGTTTTGTGCTAGTTAAGGAGTCAGGGAAGGCTGCCTGTATTTCTTTTGAGTTTTATTTTTTGGTAGGCAATTTAGCTGTGAAATCCTTAGTTAGTTTTCCTTTTGTTTGTTTTTTTGGCCTTTGATCCCCTTCCGAAGTGAAAAGCTTCTACCATTTAGTCTGTAACAATAAACGTCTCTTTTTGTGTGGAACTTGAAATTATCTTTGTGGTCATTCTGAGCTGGGACAGGAGAGAGGGGTGTTCTTTTCGTTAAATTCTATTTTTTTTTTTACTTATCTTGTCACTGGCCTCCTAACCTAGACTGGGAGGTCGTAACAACGGGTAGAAGTTTGGAAAAACACGAGTAACGGGTTGCCTGGAACGCGCCATTATTTCGCTTCCAAAAATTCACAGATTCAAATTCGCCAAGCAATTCGATGCTACACATCCAGGTATGGCAGGAAGAGCAATTGAGCATCGATACAAAATCGACACCTGTTGCTTTCCGCTTCACCAGCAGGTGGTGAAAGCGAGTCTTGCTGAGACCATTGCGGTCTGTGTACATTTTATTCATTTGATTTTTAATTTGAAATGAAATAAGCAGAAATAAGAAAACGGCTCCTTTATTCGTTTTTCCATTTGTTCAACAAACGTAAAAGAAAATATAGGTGCCTGTAGGTAATATACATATACCAATATAGCCACAGGAACGTTTTATTTTGCTGGGATTTAGGTTAAATGTGCTCAGCCTAGATGCTCAAGTAAAATGTTGATCAATAGCTAGATAATTATGCTGCGTTCCATCATGACTTTGTAGCGTTCCAGGCAAGTCACCCCAAACTGCCTGAGCGCATTTATTATTATTACATTATTATTCATTTGTTTGCAACGTTATATTGTCCTAAAGTCTATTTTTCACTGTGTACCACTTGCATAAACACCGCACTCATAGGTGCTGACATAGTGGTTTTGCGGGCTATGTCATGTCAAAACTCGGAACTGGGAATACATTGATCTATTACAAGTTCACGAGTGGGAAGTCATGGGTTTGACTGCCGGTGTAGCATTCCCCTCGGAATGTCTGTTCCCCTTTACGTATTCATACTATGTAGTCTTGCGTAGTTGCCATGTTACCATACGTATTGTCAGATCTAACGTACTCATGAAGCACAACTGGATGTACGGGATGCAAAAAGGATCAAAAAGTACCATCTTTTCTCCGAGACTTAAAAATGGATTTGAGAAGCTAGGTTTTTTCCAACTTACAACCGATTTAAGCGTATGATGCTTTCTAGCGCAGGCCTATTTGAAACGGTATGTGTCACGGTTGTTTTTAAATGTCACTTAATTTTTTGAGTGAAACAAAGAAAAATTTTGCAGCAGGTGTAACAATTTACAAAAAAATAAAAATAAAAATAAGACCACAAAACAACAGTGGCTTAATTTAGTTTGTTTTATTACAAGAAACGCATTTGTATTCTTCTGTAGGTGGATTATTAACACAAGCCATATTGAATCATCACCCACAGTCATCACAGGAAATCTATAAAATAAAAGATTTTAAAAAGTAGCAACATTGTCAGCAAATCTTACATCTATTTATTAATATTCCACACCAATTTAAATAGAAATTAAAAGGTTACCCAGAGATCATCAGCATCCGAGTCAACAAATGTTTCTGCCTCCCCACAAAAGTGACACAGGTTACTTAGGTCATCTGTGAGGTACAGTATGGACAGGGTGTGGCTTGTTAATTTTCAAAGCACTAATGAAAGTGATGCACACATCAAAAGGTATGACAATAAAATTCATGGTTAAAAATAATAATACATTTTAAATACCAGATTGGCTATGTTGATGCAATCTCCAGTCTGAGTTGTGCTATGTCTTGTGGTGCATTGGAGAAGTCATTGATGGTATTTTGCAGAAGACATATGGTAAAGTTTCCCATCTATTAAAACAGCATTTTTATTAGCAAAATCTAAAATAATAATAATAATAATAATAATAATAATAATAATAATAATAATAATAATAATAATAATGAAGTTCTGAAGGCCCAATGCAAAAAATAGGCCCATTTAAAATTACATTAAAGAACAGTTAGTTTTTACCATTGTAACCGCTGGAAAGTCAATTTAGTTCAAGACAAGTATTAACTTCATATCAAGACTTGGTATATATCCATATCTCTGTAACAATGGGAGTCTGGACGACAGAGGTGTGGATCCAAATGCAGGCTTTATTGTAAGGATCGTAGTCGGGGCAAACAGGGTCGAACACCAGCAAACAGATACAAACAGGGCAAGACAAAAGCATAATCCAATAGTACAGGCGAGGGTCGAAATCCAGATGAGCAGTCCAATGTAACACAGGAAAACAAACAAAGAAAACGAGGCATAAACTATGACTAGACTAAGACTGAAAAAACAAGAACAGAACTATGGCTAGGGCTAGGGAAAAACAACAAGGGAAACTAGGAAAACCCTCGGTAGAGTCCGCAGGAGCAAAACAATACTTCACACAGTTCGTTTGGCATGGTCTGCCTTTATGGCTGACAGACAGGAAATAACCAACGAAGCAGCAGAGGGAGCAGCAACTGTCTGACTGGGTGAGGGCTCCCTCTGCTGGGCTGGCGTTACATAACCCCCCTCCTAGGAGTGACTCCTGGCGCTCCAACAATAGGCAACAAGTCTATGATAGAGGGGGGAACAAGGTGCAGTCCAGGCAGGCAGGGATTTAGGAACGGCCTCCATAGCCGTGACAGGGCAGACAGGGACTTCAGGAATGGCCTCCATAGCCATGACAGAGCAGAGATGGACAACAGGATTACTATGATGCAGTGGTGGGCCTGGACCGTGCAGCAATGGCAGACCGTAAAACAGTGGAGGACCTGGGCCATGGAGCAGAGGCAGACCTGAATCATGGAACTGATATGGGCCTGGACAGTGGAGCGATGGCAGACAGCGAAGCTCTGGAGGACCTGGGCAATGGAGCAGTGACAGACAGTGAAACTCTGGAGGACCTGGACCGTGGAGCAGTGGCTGACTGAAGAGTAGTGGTGACCAGGGTGGTGCAGGCAGAGCAGAGGGCCATGGCGGAGCAGGTAGAGCAGGAAGCCTTGGTGTTGTAGGCAGATCAGGAAGCCATGGCGGAGCAGGAGGCCTTGGCGTTGTAGGCAGAGCAGGGGGCCATGGCGGAGCAGGCAGAGCAGGAAGCCTTGGCGTTGTAGGCAGAGCAGGAAGCCATGGCAGAGCAGGTAGAGCAGGAACCTTGACAGTGGTTGAGCGGACAGCGTGTTCATGTATAGATGGTACCCCCTTCTGAGGATCTGCAGCGGGAGCTGCCTCCTCGGGGGGTTCCGCCAAAGACGCCACCTCCATAAGAGGTATAGGCGCAGTGTACACGTGGACGGAGGGGGCCTCCGGAGCAGACTTATGGACAGGCGAGGCCTCTGGAGTGCAGTGTGCAGCCCACACACTCAAAATGGTGGTAGCCATCACAGCTAACGCAGCAGGCAATGGGATGCCCACCAGGCTGGAAGATGAGAGGCTTGAGACCGTCAGCTCTGCGTGGCTTGCTTGGCTTGGGAGCGTCGGCTCTGCGTGACTTGCTTGGCTTGGGAGCGAAGGTTCTGCGTGGCTTGGGAACGAAGGCAAGATGTGACTTGGCTCTGGACACTCGGGCGAGACGTGACTGGGCGTGACAGGAACAGCTGTGACTTGACTTGGCGTGACAGGAACAGCTGTGACTTGACTTGGCGTGACAGGAACAGCTGTGATTTGACTTGGCGTGACAGGAACAGCCGTGACTTGACTTGATTCAGGAGGCACTGTAGTGTCTTGATGTGACTCTGGAAGTTCTGCTGTAATTTGCTTAGAATCTGGAAGTGTTGGGGTGTCTTGACTTGACTCAGGGAGTGCTGTTATGTCTCGACTTGCCTCAGAATGTAAAGCAGTGTCTTGGCTTGACTCAGGAAGTGCAGCTTGACCTGGCTCAGGAAGTGAAGTGGTGTCCTGACTTGATTCAGGAAGTGTAGCTATGTTTTGACTTGATTCAGAAAGTGAAGCTCTGTCTTGACTTGACTCTGAAGGAACAGCTGCTGTGATGTGACTTGGTCAAAGTCACGTCACACAAAAACATGGGTGCGCCGGTCCAAAACTCTATTTCAAAATAGAGCCCTACAATCTTTTGCCTTTCTTTTTTCAGAAATTCTTCTTTGTTATAATTTTTCTGATAATCAGATGATATATTTAATATTTTAGGCAAACAAACAGGTTTTGTTACAAAGGCGGTGAGAGGTGGATCCAATTGCAAGCTTTATTTGAATAGACATGGTCGAACAGGCAAGGTCAGAGACAGCAAACAATACATCCAAGACGGATGTACCAGAAGAATAATCCAATAAACATGCAAAATGGTCAGGGGCAGGCGGCAAGAATCAATAAACGAATAAACAGTCCAAGATCATAAAACACAGGAAAACCAGAAAACGCGAAACAAGGGAAATACAGCTAAACACTAAACAAGATCCGTACAGACAGAGGGGGAACGGAAGGCTTTATACCAAACACTAGGGGTCACATGACAGGAACAACCAATGGGGAACAGACACATGGAACAGAGGGACCAATGAGAACATGACACATAAAGACAAAGCATGGTGGGTTGAGTGAACACATAACATCAAGCAGTCCATATAGGAGTGCCCTCTAGTGGGGCTGCCGGGCACTCCGTAACAGGTTTACTTTAAAATTATGCTGTTGTAATGGTAGGGGAAACACTGCTATATGTGCAGCGGTTGAAAGTTTTGAGCCGCCACTCAGTCTGTTTTTAACAGTGCGTCGAGTCCGAAGCAATCAATCACAGAACACGAGAGCGGCCGTGCTTTGACGTTCTTTATTTAACTATAATATAATTAAATTAAACAATTATAGGATAATATTTAAATTAATTTTAAGATATCTCGCTGCCCCCCTGGAGGATTACTGAGGCCCCCTGGTGGGGTGCGGCCCACAGGTTGGGAACCACTGATCTATATTAATCGTCGTGTCAATCATCTAGCAGGATCACTCTTGTGCGCTGTTGCACCTGCTGTATGGAATTTTAAAATGATATGAATATTTAATATTTAAATTGTAAACAATGCAATAGTAAAATAGTCATATTTAAAATAATCTGTATTATTAACATCGAACATTTTACAAATGAAATTTTACGTTTCCACTTGAAACATTCACAGCCTAAATATCCACCCATGTTGAATTGCACAACCTTAAAATGCAAGCACTGTTAATACGATGCATTTTATTTCAGTTAGTGCTATACAGCACCCTGTTTTGCTTCAAAAACATTTGTCAGTATTTTACTTCCATACTTTTGACTGCGTGAGAAAAAGAATGTGTGGCGTGAGAGCGTGTGAAATGTGTCAATTGCGTGAGATGGCAGCCCTTATAACGTTAGATTGACGTTGCAAGATTGACGTTGTGCGCATGCCCAATAGCCAGCTGTATCCCTTCTAGCCTAAACCGTGCAGACGCAGGCCAAGTCACTTCCTCAAGTCCTACTGGCGGCATTATCTAGAAGACGACTACAAACAAAGTTAAGTCTGACACAGATGAAGGGACCGATGGGCGGCCAGCCAGCCGAGGTTCTTCTTTGGGAGAAAAAGAAGAAATGACACACATTTTTTTTTTGCACTTTTTAGTAGTGATGGGAAAATGAAGCTTTTCAAATCACCAAGGCTTTCCCCTCAACTGTATGGTAAAAAAGGTACATCACTCGAAGCTTTTCAAGACGTTGCACACTAATGACATCTTGTGGTCAAAGGTGGAAAAAGTTGTTTTTGCGTCTCAGATATCCTAGCGATTTTTAGACAGCTTCATAAAATAAATCAACTTGTGCTACGAAAACCATAAGAAATAAAAGGTAATGTAAGGTCTATGGTGGCCGAGAGAGGCCAACGCACTGCAAACAAGAAAACACATGCAAACAGAAAAAACGACAACAAATTAAGAAAACATCTTCATCAGTTTGACAACACAGGCGCTGCAAATCCTTGCACCGCAAAACACAAATACGGAAATGCGCTGCAAATTCTCACAACACAACCAAACTCAGAAACGCGCTGCGAACACACGAAGGCGCTGCATATAGCACGGTCCACAAAGGAAATGTTTCAGGGGGACCTCAAAAAGTGACGAACCCATCTGGGACCTGATTATTTGTTCAGTGGCTGTTGGTCAGAGCAGAGGTGTTATCGGTGAACTATCGCCTTTTAGTGATAGTATAGTATCACTTAAAGGTGATAGTGATATAAATAATCAGGTAACATAGTGATATAAATAATCAGGTCCCAGATGAGTTCGTCACTTTTTGAGGTTCCCCTGAAACATTTCCGTTGTGGACCGTGCTATATGCAGCGCCTTTGTGTGTTCGCAGCGCGTTTCTGAGTTTGGTTGTGTTGTGAGAATTTGCATCGCGTTTCCGTATTTGTGTTTGCGGTGCGAGGATTTGCAGCGCCTGTGTTGTCAAACTGATGAAGATGTTTTCTTAATTTGTTGTCGTTTTCTTGTTTGCAGCATGTTGACCTCTGTCGGCCACCGTAAAGGTCTCTTTCAAACAAACCATTTATATTGCATGAGTTGTTCAAAGCTAAAGAGTTGGATCTACTGTTTCTGACTGAAACCTGGGTTTGCAATGGACATTCCCTTCTTAGAATCAGTCCCACAGAACTGTGATTTTTTTTTAAGCAAACCCAGACAAACGGGACGTGGAGGTGGTTTGGCAGTTATTTTTAAAAACTTGTTAAACTTTATGTGTGTTGCCCTTCATACCCATTAGTTAAAGACTTTTTAAATCTTGTGGAGTCTTTTAACTTATTGCAACATGTTCATGGTCCGACTCATATTCATGGTCATACATTAAACCTTGTCTTATCATTTAATTTGTCAATTTTCAAATTTGTATATTAGAGCCCCATTAACCTCTATGTTGGAGAACCCACCATTGCATTGGGATGTAGAGAAGCTTCTCAATGTGTTTAATTCCACATGCTCTGGCATTTTAGACAGCGTTGCCTCCGCTAGAAAGATCTCTGTTAGGCCTAAACCCCAGCCCTGGTTTAATGAAGTAACTTGGGCCTTCAGGCGAAAGTGTAGGAAGGCAGAGAGAAGGTGGAAAAAGGACAGTCTCCCAGTGTCTTAAGAAATTTTGAAACAGTCTTTGTCTACTTATCAAAGCTCATAGAAGAGAAAAAGAAATTCTTGGCTGGTGTTATTGCTCACAATCATCATGGTCCCAAGTTTTTATTTAACACTGTTAATTCTGCTATAAATTCCCCTAAGAATGGTCTTATTGAGGAATCTTTTGAATTAGGTGAAAATTAAAAAAAAAAATAATAATAATCTGTGATAAGATCACAACTATTAGGTCTGACGCTATTAAGCTCAACCAAGATTCGCTGGTCGTCCCGTTGTGCTTTGGTTACCTCACATATTTTAAACCATTATCCCTTGCCACATAGACAGATATTGTGGGTCAGAAGCGGATGGTCTTGCATGTTGTGTTAAAAAGGAATCTGAAGCACTGAATTATAATGATTAACAAAATGTAGTATAAAAATACTGCAAGCATGTTATTTAAATGAAATAAATAATTTGAATGTTCTTAAAAATCTATAAAACTAAAATAAAAAGTGCCACTTTGTCTCACTATCACGTGCGGGTTGCGGTTACATGCATAAATAGGTCATAGTACTTAACTAAAAAACGATTAAAATTTAAAGTTTAATAATAACTAAATTATTTAGTTGTCTACTTTTGCATGTTTATTTATGTAAGTACTGCGTGACTGTGACGTGTTATGATGCGTGCACGCTGAATCTCATTCAAACGCTACACAGGAGGGAGTAACCATGGGAACAGCGCTGAAACACACCAACTGACAGGCTGCAACACCCGGGGCCCGTTTCAGAAAGGAGGTTAAGTGAAAACTCTGAGTATGTCAACCATGAAATAAGGGAAACTCTGGGCTTTCCGTTTCAGAATGGGAGGTTTATCAAACCTGAGAAAGCAGGGTAAGTCAAGCCTGTTTCTGAAGGAGAGGTAACTTACACTCAGAGTCAGTTACCTTGGTAACTTACTCTGTGAATCAAACCTGGTCAGGAGCAGGTTTTCTTCTGTAAACCCAGAGTTTCTTTCGGTTTCCTCCCCCTTTTTAAAGTGTAAGTGATGTTTAAATACATCATTCATTCATTTATGCTTCAAAAATGCTTTTCTTAGTGAGTGTTTTGGAATGTAAATTTAGTGCATTTTACTTAAAGGTGCAGTGTGTAGATTTTTGCGGCATCTAGCGGTTAAGTTTTCAATTGCAACCTGATTGCAACCAACGGCTCCCTCCACCGCTCACCCCTCCCTTTACAGAAACTACGGCAACCGACACACGATTAAGATGTGGTCGTTTCAGACAGAAAATAATAATGAAGTTTCTTTTTAAACGTAAATAAGAGAATTATATTTACTTGATAATTCAATAAAACGATGTTATTGTGAATATTGCAGTTACTTGTTCATCATTGTGTCAGTGTTTTTTTGCCAAGAACAGCAGTGATGAAACGCGATCTGTAGAGCAGTTTGTCCGTAAAGGGCTACAGTAGAAACATAACGGCGGCCTCCATGTGGGGGGACCCGCGGTCTATGTAGATATAAACTGGTAATTGTAAGGTAATAAAAACATAATGGTTAATTAAGTAAGGTCTTTATTCACCCCTGAAAACATAGTTATGTATATGATATTGCATTTCTGTCTAGAGATAATGTTAAATATTACACACTGCACCTTTAAAACAAGAAAAATAATCTTAATGCAAATGGAAACAAGATTATTTTTCTTACCCAATTGGCAGATAATATGCAAAATAAGAAAAATACACTTATAATAATAAAGATTAAATAAACACCTTATACAAATATATATATATAAAAAAATGAAAAAAAGTAAAAAAAAAAAAAAGTAATTTTACAGAGATTTTCATTAAAGGTTTTACAGAAAGAAAAACAAAACATTATTTTACAGATTTTTCCTTGTTTCAATTAGGATATATTACATTCATTTTATGTTTTTTTTTGTTACATTTTGTAACCGTTTTTTTACAGTGTAAAACCCTTATTTGACAGATTGTACCTAGATTATTACAATGAAAACACTAAATGTTCTATAGAGAAACACTGTTATTTTACAAATCATTACAATAAAAACCCTTCAATAAAGTGTCAAAGCACACTGTAAAATCCAATAGTTTACCTTACTTAGATATAATTAGTTATCTTTACTTAGTTGCTATACTTACTAGGTTGTATTAAGTTACAGCTACTTTCAATGCAAGTAAAACAATTTACTTAGTGCTTTGAGTGATGCTTACTTAAAATATTCAAGTAGCCACAAAGGAACCAATGACATTAATAAACCAGTGAGAGGCAGCAGTGCACTAATATGTTGCTAATTTGCAAAATAAAAAAAGAAGAGGAAAATAAAAGTTTTTGAGGTGGGTCAATAGTTAATCTGCAGTTATTTTTCACAAGTTACATTCACTAATTTCCCAAAGTCATCTTGAATGTTGTTTCAATACAACTGAAATATTTGAAAGAACATCACATAACCTGACTTCATAAATTGATGTTGATTTTCATAAAATGTTGTTTGTTTGTTTTTTACCTACCATTGTAGTGATTAATGTTCCCTTTGGTTGGGCACTTGGAACTTTGTTTATTTTATTGTAGTTTTGTTCCTATTGATGCAACAATGCAACATGGAACCATAATTTTTGATTTCAAGGGACAAAAAGTAATGTGCATGTTGCTTTTAGAAGGTAACTTATTTAACTAAATCATTAGCTAATATATTTTTAATATTTATTAATGACCTTTTACAACTTCATTGATCTTCATAAACACCTTGAGAAAACTAATTGGGTTGAGACAATTTTATAATTTTTTGTACAATTTAATATGTGTGGTAATGTGTTCAAGTCACAGACAGACTTCAACATTCAGCACGCGAACCACAACAATGGTAACAATTCAATATTATTTATTTTTTATTAATTGTGACAATAACCATTTTATTATTTTATTTGCTCTTTTTGTTGTGCTACTACTGACACAAGACAGTAAAAAAAATTAGCAAATAAAAACAACAGTAAAACAAACCAATTGCATAATTTATGCATGCTGCAATGCACTCTGGGAGTCAGTGAGTAGCTATACTAAGTCAAGAGTAAACCTTAAGTAAAGGATGCAGTAGCCCCTTCAGTTCTTTTTTAGTTGCTAGAACTCTCATGTAAGTAAACTATACTAACTAAGCATTTGTCAGTACAGCATATTATTTCTATTTCACTTTACTTAGTTTTTTTAAGGCAATTGGTTTGCATGCTTTTTTTAAGTAAGCCCAACTAATTAGATTTTACAGTGCATGCTCAAGGTGAAAAATAAACAGTTTTATTTAAAAGACAAAATACAAAGTCTGCACAAATGCCATATTAAATTTACATTTTACATGTAAGCTCTTTTTTTAAGAAATACAGCACAATTACATTTAAAATACTGTGATGATGAAGAACATGGAACAGTTTAATCAAAATGTTTAATTAAATATATATTCCACTTAAGACAACTCCACGTTTCTCCAGAGAAAATATTTCCTGAGAATTCACTCACCCCCATGTAATCCAAGATGTTCATGTCTTTCTTTCTTCAAGTCAAAAAGAAATTAAAGTTTTTGAGGAAAACATTCCAGGATTTTTCTCCATATGGTGGACTTCAATGAGAGCCAATGGGTTGAAGGTTCAAATTTCAGCTTCAATACAGCTTTCAAAGGGCTTTACAAGTTTCCAGTGACCCTTATTCCTTGGCTGGGATCATGTAGAGTCCTTTGAAGCTGCATTGAAACTGAAATTTGGCCTGTTGGCTTCCATCGAAATATGGAGAAAAATCCTGGAATTCCTCAAAAACCTTTTTGACAGAAAAAAGAAAGACATTTTTCTTAGAAATGCATCTTAATTTAAGAATCTTTAAGATTTTTTTTAAATTGGAAACAACAAGACAATAATACTAAGTAAGAAAAGCATTTTTTAGGTGCATTAATTTATTGCACATATTTTCATAATGCAGACACTGTCAAAGTGACAAAATATATATATATATATATATATATATGTGTGTGTGTTACCATATATATATATATATATATATATATATATATATATATATATATATATATATATATATATATATATATATATAACCACCACCACAGCCGTCTTTTTTCCCTAAATGCACAAATGCAACTTTTATTCTTTTTCATGTTGGATTTTAATATTCTTCCAGTACTTCCATCTCCTCTTCATCTGAGCCTTCTTGCTGTTGGCTGAGTAGGCGTCAAATGAGTAGGCATCAAATATTAATTTCATTACTCAAATTAAGAAATGCAACTGTTTGAATTAGAGAACATTTAATTATGTGAAAAGAGCATTCGACTATGTGGAAAAAGCTGCTGCAAATTGAAATAGACACAGAATTATATTGTAATGTCAAATATTAGTAAAGTCATGTAGCCTGCACCCATGAACCAGCCGTGCCTGCAGCTCGGACACTGAGTACACGCGGCTCTGGCAGTACTGCACCATCTCCGAGAACAGCAGCGCGAACGCGCTCAGGCTCACCTCCGTCTTCGGCCGCATCAGAGCGCGCTCCAGGATCGCGGATTTCCCTTTAGTGAAGCGAATGTCCATCATTCACACCTGACACACAACCGACGCGTAGCAGTCGTGTAGTAATTTCAAGAAACGGCTTAACTGTAAACATACAGATATGAACGAGTTGCCTACAATTATTTTTTGGCTCATGTTACTTATTATAATTCACTTAAAAGTTGTAAATCATACTAAATACAACATCTTGTTGACGTCTTTAGTGCTTCTTCTGCTGCTCAACTAAAACAGTGTAAACGCTCACAGCGACACCCAGTGTGCAGAAAAACATATTCAAAGTGGTTGAGCTCCTTAATAAATATTCATAAGCCTTCACCATCCATGGCAGCATTGATTGAACTTTTTTATATTGATGCATTGGGAAGATTATATGTAAAATAGCTAACCTAAAGCACTTTGAAGTTACAAACTTTAAAAGGGAAATTAGAAACAGGAATAAATTCGGCAGCTAAATCCTACTGGGTGAACGTCACGTTGCGTAATTAATATTAATGAGCCAGGCTTTTATACGCATGTGTGGGATTGGCGTTTCTTTTCATCACACAGGAACGCGGTGAGGAAACATTGCAGCATTGGAGTTTCTGGGTTACATTGATTTGTTTGAGGTATTCAGATTGTTTTCATAATATTGTTTGCTAAATATATTGTGCGATATTGAAACAATGCAGATTAGAGAAATGTTGTTCTTAATATGCGGCAGGAGCGCAGTTACCACGTGTTTACCACGAGGACATACCAGAGTCAGTAAACGCATTGCATATGTTTGAGAAAATGATTGTAATATAATGCAGTGAGTTGATAATGAAAGCCTGGAACTTCGTAAAGAAACTTGTACTTTGAAAATCTCCTGGTTAATGTTAATAGACGTGATTAGACGTTTAACCCTTATTTGTTCTGAATGTGCACACTTCTAGAGCCCTGCGTTGCTTGTCGTGCATTGTAGGGTGCATAATGTGTGCTACAGTACAGCAGGGTCTCTATTCCCTTCTCTGTGTCCTCATGAGAGCTGAGATGACAAAGATCCTGCTACAGTTTCATTCTAGAGCTTCAGTGCAACATTTCCGATGAGTAAATGTAATGTAGCCATGTGATTACTGCAGACTATTTCATGCATCTATTTCTGTTGACTTGCAGGATGATGAACGGATGGGAAGACAGAAACTCCAAACATTGACAATCAGCACTATAATAAGTGGAAAAAGCATGTGAACAAATCATTTTGATAAAGACTTGATCATGGCAGACTCTGGAGAAATTCTGTGAGCTTCAAACACATCAACAAATTAGTAAACACTTTCAAATAAAGTGCCTTGATTCAGTTTATCAACAGAGGCCAAATTTACAATTTTTGGTTGAAAAGAAAAAGTTGTAAGTACAGATGCTTGGTCAGACAAACTATCAATAAAGACTAACAAAGACTTTGTTTGACATCTGAAACTCTGTTTCTTGAGCTTTATTCATGACTTTAAGAAGACCGTTGCTTGCTCCATGTCAACACGACACGATTGCTGAAATGTCATTAGAAAATATAATTAATTCCTTTGTATTTCTCTACATATTACAATAAAGCTTAACTATTTATTTTGACTCAAATTACATCATAGGATGTCTAATTTATGATTTAATTTTTTTTATTGAACTAAACTAAGTTTTATTTTGGGAAACCTTCATGTAATATAATGTTTAATGCATGTCATGTTGTAAATTACAATGAACATTTTCTTACTCTTTGCATTTATCTTTATGGTACAAGATAATCCTATTTGAATCGTGATAGGTTAAGTAAAAAGTAATCTGATAATATCTAAAATGTGTAATGTAACGGATTACGTTACTGGCTACAATTTCTTGTCGTGTAATCTGGAATCAGTAACGGATTACAATTTCTAAGTAATCTACCCAGCTCCGTAAATAGCCTACCTACCATGGTTAAACTATGGCTAGTGTAGCAAGACCATGGTTAATGGTCAGTTGGAATTTATTGGGGGCAGCCATGGCCTGATGGTCAGAGTTGGGCTTGTAACCCAAAGGTTTGCCGGTTCGATTCCCACACTGGCAGGAATTGAAGATGGGGATTGTGAATGAACCGAGCTCTTTCCACCTTCAATACCAAGACTGAAGTGCCCTTGAGCAAGGCACTGAACCCCCAGTTGCTCCCCAGGCGCTGGAGCAATGGCTGCCCACTGCTCCGGTGTTTGTTCATAGTGTGTGTGTGTTCACTTCTCACTGCTGTGTGTGTGCACTTGGTTGGGTTAGATGCAGAGGGCCAATTTAGAGTATGGGTCACTTGACAATATGTCACGACTTTCGACTTATCCAAAATCGCCCCTATTCACTATTCCCTACATTAGTCCACTCGTACAGTTCACTGGAAGGAGTGAATGAAAATGAGTGAGTAAATTTGGATATTAAGTGCACCGAAAGGACTGCCACTTTATAGTTTGCTTGCTGTTTAATAATCATTTAAAACAGGCAGTTCCAGTAAAGGCAAGGCAAGTTTATTTATATAGCATATTTCATACACAATGGTAATTCAAAGTGCTGTACATAAAAAGGAATTAAAATCACAATAGCATAAAAATTTAAAATAATAATCACAACAATAAAAACAAAATTAAGAACATTTAAGATGATTTAAAAAAAAGAAAATGATTTCAAATTAATTAATACAGTAAAATGATTATACATAAAATAATGCAAACTGTTCGGACGTAGCACAGTGCTCATTCAATAAATGCACAGCTGAACAGGTGAGTTTTGAGTCTGCATTTAAATGTGGCTAATGTATCAGCACATCTGATCTCTTCTGGAAGCTGATTCCAACTGCGGGCGGCATAATAGCTAAAAGCGGATTCCCCTTGTTTTGTGTGAACCCTTGATATTACTAACTGACTCGATCCTAGTGATCTGAGTTGTCTGTTAGGTTTATATTCAGTGAGCATATCTGCAATGTATGTAGGTCCTAGGCCATTGAGTGCTTTATAAACAAGTAAAAGTACTTTAAAATCTATCCTAAACATAACTGGAAGCCAGTGTAAGGACCTGAGGACTGGTGTAATATGCTCTGATTTTTTGGTTCTAGTCAGAATCCTGGCAGCAGCGTTCTGTATGAGCTGCAGCTGTCTAATGGTATTCTTGGGAAGGCCAGTGAGGAGACCATTACAATAGTCTACCCTGCTGGTGATAAAGGCATGAACAAGTTTCTCCAAATCTTGACGGGAAACAAAACATCTAATTCTTGCAATGTTTTTAAGATGATAGTATGCTGATTTAGTTACTGCTTTAACATGACTACTGAAACTGAGGTCTGACTCCAGAATCACACCCAGATTCTTGACTTGATTTTTTGTTTTTTTGACCCCTAGTGTCAAGGTACACTGTAAACAAAATCTGTAGAAATTACAGTATTACTGGCAGCTGGTTGCCAGTAACTTACTGTAGATTTTAATTTATGCTATTTACTGGCAACAGTTTGTTCAAAGTTAATTGAACATTAAACATTAACAAGTCTTTATCTTTACAGAATAAAACTAAAATAACAGCCTCATGCAAAGCATTCTGGGAACCAAAATCTGAAGGAAAAAAAACAGAAAAAGGTTGATGAAGGTTTCTGGTTCCCAGAATGCTTTGCAGTAGGTTGTTATTTTATAGTTTTATTCTGTAAAGACAAAGACTTGTTAATGTTTAATGTTCATTTAACTTTGAACAAACTGTTGCCAGTAAATAACATAAATTAAAAATCTACAGTAAGTTACTGGGAACCAGCTGCAGAACTACAGCAATTTTTTTACAGTGTACGCATTTACCTTATGAACTTCATCTTTGTTTCCAAATACAATGACTTCCGTTTTCTCCTTGTTTAACTGTAAAAAGTTTTGGCACATCCAACTGTTAATTTCATCAATGCATTGGCAGAGAGAGTCAATGGGGCTGTAGTCTTTTGGCGATAAGGCTAGGTAAATCTGGGTATCATCTGCATAGCTGTGATATGCAATTTTGTTCTTTCTCATTATTTGACTTAGTGGGAGCATATACAGGCTGAACAACAGCGGCGCTAGAATTGAGCCTTGTGGGACTCCGCATGTCATGGACGTCCACTTAGACTTATGTTCTCCTATACTCACATAATAGCCTCTCCCTTCTAAGTATGAACTGAACCATTTGAGAACCATCCCAGAAAGCCCGACCCAGTTTTCCAGTCTATCTAAAAGAATGTTGTGATCGACAGTGTCGAACGCAGCACTGAGATCTAGTAGTACCAGCACTGATATTTTGCCAGAATCTGAATTTAGGCGAATATCATTTATTATCTTTATGAGCGCTGTCTCTGTGCTATGATGTTGTCTGAAGCCAGATTGGAAATGGTCCAGGTATCCATTTGAGTTTATGTAGTGATTCAGCTGATTGAAAACAACCTTTTCGATAATCTTGCTTATGAAAGAAAGATTTGATATTGGTCTATAGTTGCTCAATATGGTGTTATCAAGATTTTTCTTTTTCAGAAGGGGCTTAACGGCTGCAGTTTTCAGGGAGTTTGGAAAAGTCCCAGAAAGAAGTGAGGTGTTCACCACTTTTAAAAGATCTGCTTCTAGACAGCTAAGCACACTTTTGAAAAAAGATGTGGGAAGTGTGTCGAGGTGGCAGGTTGACGATTTGAGGTGCTGTACTGTTTCTTCCAAAATGTTGCTATCGATTTCTTCAAAAGTAGACATAATGACTTCTTTTTGAAATTGCGGTCGAATCTGTCTGACCTCTGCATAACTTGAGGGTGTGCTAATTGTCTTTCTGATATTATTGATCTTCTCAGAAAAGAAGGAAGCAAACTCATCGCACTTGCTGTCAGAGAGCAGTTCACTAGGGATCTGACTAGTAGTAAGATTAAAGGACTTATCTTGAACTCTGTCATGGAAATTACGTATAAACCCTAGTTAAACAATATAATAATTAATTCACAACAAATTTGTATTAGCTGTGGATGAGTGCATTGTAAAATTAACGGATGGATGATTCAGCAGTGGGCGCCATCTTCTGGCAAAACGCGGGAATTCAATCAGCGCGCGACTCTCACAGTCACTATAGTTTAGAACACCACTAAAATGACTGTCCTCTCAAATAGTGCCCTATTTGACGGTATAGGGACACAGGCCATGTTTTTGATTTCAAGTGAGCAGCTGTGTGTGGTGCATTGTGTAGGATGTAGGATCTGTGCATAATACAGTTAGTATAGGTCAAAAAGCTCCCATCCCATTTTCTCCTCCAAAATCAAGATCATCCTACAACACTGTTTCACCTTTTTTGTAACGGCCGTTTGGCCTTCTATGCATGTTCACTTTGTAAACACTGGGTCGGTACTTCTGCAGTGATGTTGGATGATTTATAGGTTAAAAAGTATACAAAGGTATACAAATTGTAAATTATTTTTAGAAAGTAACCAATTGTTTCCTCATAAAACATAATTTCTTTTTATGACTGAAGAAAGCCAGACATGTGGGCACTGATAGCCTTTTGGGCAGCGACTCTACATACAGCGCCGTTACGCTCCGGGCGTCCCGTGTTCGAATCCCAGCTCGAGGACCTTTCTGATCCCACCCCCATCTCTCTCCCACTTCGCTTCCTGTCATGTCTGATCTGTCCTATCACAATAAAGGCAAAAATGCCAAAAAATACATCTTAAAAAAAGAAAGACATGAACATCTTGAATGACATCTCAAATATGGTGATCTTATTCTTTACAAGATTCAGTCACAAATAATATAGTTCTATTGTTGGTAGGAATAAGATTAACATAAGATAAGTCATAATAATTTGACTACTGTAGTTTTCTCATTGTAAGAAGTCGCAATATTCTGCTATTGTAGAGTGTTGTTACATAAACTACAGCAGCGTTTTAAGTGCATTAAATCATTAACCAGATGAACAACACCTACAGCCTATTGTCAACGGCCAGTTCTCTATTGAAATGAATGGGATCATGTCGCTTTGTCACTGCATGTAACAAGGAAATCAACTTTAAACAGAGTCTTCACACAGAACTGAAGCACCAGAATTGACTCTTTCCATCCATCCATTTTGTGTTGTAATAGTTTTGACTGCTAATCAATACATATTCTAAAACACTATCCTTAGATCAATGTCAAATGCAGCAAAGGGTCAAAGAACATGAGGTACAAACAGACAAGATAATAAAAACGCAGAAACTCCGCCTTCTTACAACACTGACAGGAAGAGACTGTTTCATTATTTCTCCATCTGCTTTGCTGCCTCTTGTGAATTTCTGGAGGAAAAATGAACGTTTGATTTTGAGAATAACTGGATCTCCTGACAACAGCAAAAAATGGCTTCACTATATCTGCAGATGAACTTTCTTGTGCCGTGTGCCGCGAGATCTTCAAGGATCCTGTTATTTTAGAGACCACTGGAGAACCAAGGAAATTCATGAGTGTCCTGTCTGCAGGAGAAGATCCTCAAGAGATGACCCTCCATATAATCTTGCATTAAAAAACCTTTGTGAGTCGTTGCGGAGACAGGGAAATGAGAGGCGTTCATCGGGATCTGAGGAGATTTGCAGTTTACACAGTGAGAAACTCAAACTCTTCTGTCTGGACGACACACAGCCGGTGTGTTTAGTGTGCAGAGATTCAGAGAAACACATCAATCATACATTTAGACCCATCAGTGAAGTAGTTTCTTCCTACAAGGTAGGACAGCATAAGGATTTTGATGGCATGTTTGTACATGTTTGTTGTTTAAATTTGTTTTCCTGTTTCATATTCAAGTACATTTGCCTTTTTCAAGAAAGTATGTAAAAAAAACTGCATAATTGATTTACAAATATCATGCAAATTACAAGATCCAAAAATACCTTTCCTTATTAATATTAGTCAAGAGCTGGCCTATTTTATCGAGCCATATCATAACGTGCCCGAGGACAAAGGTTCATTAGCAAACTATATATAGCCATGTCTGAAAGCGTTAAAACAAGTTTATTGAAATTAGTGGCTAGTGGATAAAAGAAAGGTTAGGAATTTATGTCTGTCAAAAAAAAAAAAACAACTAAAAACATTTACTAAATAATACTAAATACGGATATGTTGAACTGCCTGAAAATCACTAAAATTCACAATCTCCCAGTAACTGATGTTTTAGAGATTTTCACTTTGTCAAATTCAGGAGAAGCTCAATACAGAACTGAAGACCTTACAAGAGAAACTGACGCATGGAGAGAAAATTAAAAAAGAGTTTGTGAAAACAGTTCAACACATCAAGGTGAGGAAACAGAATCAAGAGTCAAATACTCAACAATGCCAACAGAGTTAATCATAATATTAGGCACACTTAGAGTACTAGTGCACTTAGTGTCATATAGTTTACCAGTTTTAGGCATTTATGTGGAAATGAGGTTTTTATTATCATGAGTAACATAAATTCAGTCATTGGTGCTGCAGATGATGTGATGTGTGTCTTTGAGATGATTGTGTATGTGATTTGAGCATAAAAAAATGTGATTTGATTTCAGTCTCAAGCTGATCACACAGAGCGTCAGATTAAACAGCAGTTTGAGAAGCTTCATCAGTTTCTCAGAGATGAAGAAGAAGCTACAATCACTGCACTGAGGGAGGAAGAGGAGTAGAAGAAGCATATAATGAAGGAGAAGCTGGAGGAGATCAAGAAACATATCTCAACTCTTTCACACACAATCAAAGACACAGTGGAGATGATGAAGGACAATGACGTCTGCTTTCTAAAGGTCTGATTTCAGATCATTGATTGATTGATTGATTGATTGATGATTGATTGAGTTGTTGATGATCAATGGTGTGTTTGTTCTGCAGGAGTTTCCAGTCTCAATGGAAAGGTGAGTGATCTGCTGGTGTCTCTGGTCTCTCTGTTTCTGATCCAAAGCCACTGCAGTTCTGACTCCTGAATGTTCTTCCAGAGTCCAGATCTCACAGCCGGATCCACAGACGCCTTCTGGAGCTTTGATTCCTGTGCCACGTTACTTGGGCAACCTGCCGTTCAGAGTCTGGAAGAAGATGCAAGACATTGTCCAAAACAGTGAGTCTGGAGAAGATCTCTGCTCTTACACTTACATTGGAAATTGGTGAAGATTTTACAGATTTAAAGATCTCCGATTGTGTCTCATCAGCGCCTGTCATTCTGGATCCAAACACTGCGAATCCAGATCTCGTCCTGTCTGGTGATCTGACCAGTGTGAGACACAGCTGGAAGAAACAACCACTTCTTGATAATCCAGAGAGATTTGACTCTTTTCACTGTGTTCTGGGTTCAGAGAGTTTTAACTCAGGAACACACTGCTGGGATGTGGAGATTAAAAAGAGTCGATGCTGGAATCTTGGAGTAACTACAGCATCAAACCAAAGGAAGGGGCGTGATTTCTTTAGCGCTGATGTCTGGAGTGTCTGGTATGGATTGTATGAACCGTCTGGTTTTCCTGTTGAAGAGGATCTTGAGCGTGTGAGAGTGTATCTGGACTATGACAGAGGAAGGGTGTTATTCTCTGATCCTGTAACTAACACATATCTACACACATTCAAAACCACCTTCACTGACACTGTCTTGCCATTCTTCTGTTGTTATAGGTTTTCCCCTCTAAGGATTTTACCACTCAGTAATTAAAGTTACAGTCAATAGCTGAAGTTAATGTCATACGCAATATGCCCACAGACAGTTGCTGCAGTCATGAAAAACCTGGAAATATTAAGTCATTTTTAAATTGTGATACCCAGGACTGAAAAATACATGAAAACTCAAAAGTTAAAAAAAGTGAAAAATCATGCATTTCTTTAATATTTAATAAAAATGATAATATATCAAATGATAGTTGCACTGAATTAAAACACACAGTGAAGGGTTAAAGTAAGCAGTGCAGCTTTTAGTCTAGCATCTAGTGGTAAAAACGAGAAACTGATTTAAAAAATTTAACTTTGTTTATTTACACATGACTAGCTTTTTTACATTTTACAAATGTTTTTTGTATGCAAAGAAAACAAAGATAATGACTTTATTCAACAATTTCTTCTCTTCCATGTCACTCTTCTCCACCATTCACGAGAGTACCACTGGTGCACATCTGGCCTGCGTTTTTTAGTCAGAACTGAACCAAAACAGTGCCATAATCCAACTAGAAGGTAGCTAAATAATAGAAACAGATGTGGATCATATATGAACCTGATATCCTTGTATAGTTGAGTTCTGTAAAGGGACAGCCTTTACATGGCTGACAGACCAAAAGCCATTATTTAACCATATTTATGCCACACCTATTTTTTTAAATGTAAAATACCCATTACACAATAAACGATTTTAAAAAACAAAAGTTCATTTTATTTGTATAATAGCATTTTAATAACAGAAGTAACAGAACATAACAGAAGTGTGCTGATATTGGTAGTAATGTGAAAAAAAATCAAATGGGTGAATAAATGTACAGTAAGTGTTATTTTAGTATGTCTTACCAGTCTTTCTCACTCACAGTCCAGAAAAAGGAGATTTTTTTTTTTTTTTTTTTTTTTTTTTTATAATTATATTTATTGCATTTTCATTATAATACAAAAATAACAAGACATCGTCATACAGCAACAAAAACAAAACAAAAACAAAGAACAAAAATAGCTCAGACTTTAAATAACACAGGATTACCTCATATAAAACAGATAAGGAAAAAAAGAAAAAAAAAAAAAGTTATATGTCTAGAGAGTTAAGCAATTACAACATTCCTTGTAATATAATAGGACTAAGATGAGGTTCCAAATAGTCAAGATATGGGGTCCAGACTTTATTAAACTGGCCTGTTTTTCGATGCAATACATAGGTAAGACGCTCCAGGGGAATCATCTGAAAAATTATCTTATGCCAACCTTTAAGTGATGGAGATTTATCACTAATCCAATTAAGTAAAATATTTTTCCTGGCAGCAAAGGCCAGAATATTATACAATTTCTTATTAACAGATGAAGCAATGCGTCCATTAGGAATACCCAACAACAATGAGACTGGGTCAAAATCCAACTGTATATTAAAGATCTTTTCCATTTCCTCCAGCACCAAAAACCAATACCTTTGCAGTATGTTACATGACCACAGACAATGTGTTAAAGTACCAACTTCAATTTTACATTTTAAGCACATTGGCGATGTAGAGGGTTTAAAAAAATGCCTGCGGTTAGGAGAAATATGGAGTCTATGTATGATTTTAAATTGTATTTCTTTTGTACGTGTACAAACAGATATTTTCCTAGCATAAGACCAAATATCAGCCCATGTTTCATCATCAATATCAATAGCTAACTCTTCTTCCCATTTAGTTTTAATTCTCTGTGTATCAGCCGAAGAGATTAAACACATAGAACCATAAAATCTACCCACAGACATCTTTCCCGGTGATACAAATAATAACCTCTCAATAGAAGATATCTCACTATTCCCAACAAGTGTTGTGTTATTAGTAATATAATGCCTCAATTGGAGGAAACGAAAAAAATCATGTTTGAAAAGCTGGTACTTCTGGGTTAACTCCACAAAAGACATTAATTTATTGTCTAAAAACATATCCCCAAGCCTAATAAGTCCTAAATCACACCAACGTTTAAAACCATCATCCAAAATTCCTGGGATAAAATCAGGATTGTTTAATATTGGGGTAAATAAAGAAGTCAATTTAGATCTACCTTCAAGCCTACAGACTGATCTCCATGCTTTCAGAGTATTAACTATAATTGGATTATCATATATCTCTTTTATTTTTTGAAAGCTTTTTACAAAAAGAAGAGCTCTTAAAGGAAATTTTGAAAAGGAAGATTCAATATCTAACCAAGTAGAGGAAGAATCATTTCTAACCCACTCTGCAATATATCTCAGGTGAGAACTTAACTGATACATCTTAATATTTGGAAAATCCAACCCTCCCATGGAACTTGGCAGATAGAGTACTGACATTTTTAACCTAGGCTTGCGTTTGCTCCATATAAAGGAAGTCAGCCAGCTATTCAGTCCTTTTAATGCTCTATTTGAGAACAGTATCGGAACCATTCGAATAGGATATAACAGTTTGGGTAACACAATCATCTTCACGAGTGCTATCCGACCTAGCCAAGATACTGGCAAGGAATTCCAACGTTCTAAATCCTGCCGTATTTTCTCAAATAAAGGAACAAAATTAGAATCATACATCTGCTTCAAAGATGAAGAGATAGAAATACCTAAATAGGTGAAACCTAGAGGGGACCACTTAAAAGGAAAACAGGGCACAATGTTAGGCTTGGAGATAAGAGTACCTAAAGGCATAGCTTCAGATTTGGTTAAATTAATTTTATAACCAGAAAACGTACTGAACCAGTTAATCAACTCAATTAGAGCAGGAACTGACTTATCAGGCTCAGATAAAAAAAGCAATACATCATCAGCGTACAGTGCAATTTTATGATGTATATGTTCTATCTGTAAACCTGAAATAGATGTTGTTGATCTGATAGCTTCAGCTAGAGGCTCCATAGCCAACGCAAATAAAAGTGGCGATAGGGGGCAACCCTGCCTGGTGCCTCTATGCATAGGGAAAAAATCAGATCTAAAGCCATTAGTCAACACAGCAGAGCATGGTTTTGTATACAGCACTTCGATCCACTGCACAAAATTTTTACCTAGGCCAAATTTTTCCAAAACAAAGAAAAGATAGGACCATTCGATACGATCAAACGCCTTCTCCGCATCTAAAGACAGAACTAGGCCATCTATAGATTTTGCTTTAAAGGCATAAATAACATTTAAAAGGCGTCTAACATTATCAGATGAATTCCTACCCTGTATAAATCCAGTTTGGTCAGTCCCAATTATCGTAGGCAGAATTTTCTCAAGACGTGTTGCTAAAATTTTAGAAAGGAGTTTCCGGTCCACATTCAGTAATGCAATTGGCCTATAAGAAGCACATATATCAGGACTTTTACCTTTCTTTAAAATAAGCGAAATATAAGCTTCTCCAAGGGTCTTTGGTAATTCTTTAGCCACAAATGAATAGTTAAACATATTAAGCAATGGGTCTACTAGCAACTCTTGAAACTCCTTAAAGAACTCTCCGCAAAACCCATCTGGTCCCGGTGATTTACCATTCTTTAGAGCATTAATGGCATTAATAACCTCCTGTCTAGTAATAGGGCCATTAAGAGATTCTTTCTGTGTACCTGAAATTGATGGAAGATTAATCTCAGAAAAAAAGTCAACCATTTGTTTGATGTGGTCATCCGTTTTCTCAGAAGAATATAGGTTGATATAAAAATCTCTAAATGCATTATTAATATTCTTATTATCATGGAAACTATTATCATCTGAGTCAACAATAGTAGCAATATACTGAGATGCTACACGTTGTTTGGCAATATATGACAGAAATCTCCCAGGCTTGTCTCCATGCTCGTAAAATCTTTGTTTTGAGTATCTTATTTTTTTCTCTGCATCCACAGTGAGAAGACAATCTAAAGCTGCCCTAACTGCCTGTAATTCTTTCAATAAGTCTGCCGAAGGATATCTATTATACATTTTTTCTTTAGCCAATAACTGAGCCTCCAAAGCCCTTTGGTTTGCCATTCTTTGACGTTTTTTAGAGGAACTATATGAAATAATTAGCCCCCTTGCATAAACTTTACAAGTTTCCCATAATAAAGATGGATTATCTGTAGATAAAGAGTTAATAGAAAGGAAAGATTTAAATTCTGAAAAAAAGTAACTTGAAAATGCACTGTCTTTAAGGGTTGCAATATTAAGTCTCCACTGTATAGAACAGTCCACTGCATCCCTACATAGAAGCTCCATAGTGACACTGGCATGGTCTGACAATAAAATACTTTCTATATTACAAGATAGTACTAAATGTAATTCTGTTTTTGGCATGAAAAAGTAATCTAATCTTGACTGACAATGATAGGAAGTAGAAAAGAATGTATATTCTTTGTCAGTAGGATGAAGAGTTCTCCAAACATCAACAAAACCTAGATCTTTACATACATTCTCAAGAGATCTTGCCTGAGCAGTTAAGGATGCAGAGCTATGTGGGTACCTATCTACAAGTGGATTCATTACACAATTAAAATCTCCCCCCACAATTGTTAAATCAGCAGACCTGGCAATCAAATCCAAAAACACTTTAGTAACAAAGTCAGATGGATGAGCTGGAGGATAGTACATGTTTAGTATACGAATAGTTTTACCTTGCCACACGCCTTCAATAATAACATAGCGACCATCCCTATCTTTAATACAGTTTAAAACTTTGAATAGTAAATTACGTTTAATGAGAATAGCAACACCTCTACTTCTAGATGTAAAAGATGAAAAATATACCTGCCCAAAAAAACCCTGCTGTAATTTTAGATGTTCTACATCACTCAAATGAGTCTCTTGTAAAAGAGCAATTTCGATATTTCCTTTTTTCAAAAAAGTAAGTATCTTTCTTCTTTTTATAGGATTATGGATGCCTCGAATATTCCAAGTACAAATCCTGAGCACTCTAGACATTAAATAATGTGCAGACAATAACTGCATACATAATACAGATAATCACAAAATATGTTTCTGTAAGGGTACCCCTTGGAAATCTGAGCTTTAAACAAAAATTAAATAAAATAACAAAACACAAAAACCTATATAAGGGAACAAACCTGCCAAACATGCAGGAAGAACCATTCTTACTCTTTTCTTCTGCAGGCAACTGCCTACTCCTCCAAACACCTCTCACATCCTTAAACATAGTGTAAACACAAACCTCACAACGCTCTCAGCAACAAAATAAATCTTCACTCAGTGAGTTCTATTTTGTTCATATGCCCCATAACTATCCACGAGAGTTTGCCACGCTAGCCCAGGCTGTCAATGAAGGCAGTCACATCATCTGGTGAGGCAAAGCGCTTCACTGTCCCATTGATGGTAAACCTCAAAGTTGCAGGATACAGCAGGGCATATTCAATCTTCATCTTCTGCAGTCGTTTTTTGACATCGTCGAAAGCTTTCCGTTTCTTTATCACCATCGCAGAATAATCATTGAAGAATGAAATCCTCGGCAATGCGTTAGCGCTCCTTTCAGGATCCGTGCCACCTTGACGAGCTGCGTTCAGCACTCGCTGCTTGTCTGTAAAGTTATGGAACTTTATGATGACAGGTCTGGGACGTTGCGCAGGTCCTGGCAACGGCGCCAAAGAGCGATGTGCACGATCGAGCTTGATCCGTCCTGCTTTCGTTGCAATCTTTAAGTAATCCGGCAGCCACTTTTCAAAGAAATGCACCGGATCACTGCCTTCAGTTCCCTCTGGCAACCCGACTAAACGCAAATTGCACCTGCGCCCGCGATTCTCTAGATCGTCGATATGCGCTGACATTTCGCTCACTTTTTTCTGAAGATCAGCCACCGTAGCCTGCAGGGATTCCGTTGAATTTTCCACACAGGCGATCCGTTCCTCCGCCTGACCCACTCGCTCAACCAATGCCTGGAACTGAACCGTTTGGTCGTTTATCGCGACTAGAACAGTATTCACTTTCTCATCTATTACCTTCGTAATGTTCTCGGTTAATTTGTCCAAAGCTTGAGCAAAGTTAGAGTTGGAAATTTCCTCCTCACGACTTAAACCGCTTGCGTCATCCATATCATCATCCTTCTCGACGCTGCTGATAGCCGAACTTTTCGGCGCAATCTTCTTAGCTTTGGGCATTCTTTCAGATCCTTTTGAAAAATAATGATCTAAAGACATGGCACAGTAACCCTCTAACGAAATAGCGCGATTTTACTGAGTGAAAATATATATTAACCGAATAATAGTACTAATGTCACGAGAGCTCGCCAAACTACGTGTTCACTCTACGACGCCATCTTCTTCCCAAAAGGAGATTATTAGTATAACAAAATTAGTATCATATAAGATATTATTTTGAATATTTTGAAAGAATGACTGCAAATCAACACGTTTTTAGACATAGAATGAGTGTTGCTGTGTAGCCATTAAAACATTAACTACTAATAAGCTGTTTTTAGACATATAATACTTAATAATATACATAATGAAATAGTGTAATGTTACAGCAAAAATGACAGTTCAACACCTCGGTTTTGGAGTCATTGTATGGTTTTTATATCCCTTCTGTTTCTCTTGTACTTTATCAGTTGTTATACTAGAATTGGACACTTTTAGATTGAGTATTGTCTTTTAACGTTGCTTACTTCATGTGTGATAGAAACTAATTTCTGACTGTGATCTGAGGAGAATCCAGCAATGTACAGTCTCCTTCTGTATCTGCTCTATTAGATATATTGATCCAAACTCTCAATAGCTTCCTGTTTTGAGTATTTTCTCCATTCATCTGGAATCTCACCACTCCTCTCAAATGTTTTATTGTAGAGCTTTTCCAGATTGTCTTTGAATCTGCACACAAACCACTTCCAGTAAGGCAGTTCAGAGAGATCAGGAGAGATGCTCCAATCTGCAAAAACTTTTCCTGCTCTTCTGTATTCTTTCCAAGGGACTCCATCATCTTGATAGTCATCTTGATAAAAATACTGACCGCTGCTTGCTACTGCTGATGTGCAGATTTGTACAGCCAAGTTTCCTGTTCCGATGTAACTCAACCCTGTAATTCCGGTCACTCTGTGGAAATCAACAATGTGATCTCCATCATGGTTTCCTATGGTGCGGGTGCAGGTGGCTTCACAGAACGGACACTGAACCCAACAGCACTGACAGAGGTGATCAATCAGAAGCTGATCTGGCCTGAACTTATAGTCCAGATTTACTGGAAATGTCTCAGTGCTGAAGCTACTGCTAATGTCAGAGATTAGAGCAGTAAGTGCTTGTTTTATCACATCTTCTAAGAGGGTGAAATCAACATCATCATGTTTGACTCCACTGAGGTCTTTTTCAGAGAAGATCAGCTCATCTGAGAGCTGCTGTGTGAAACGCTTCAACCACAAACCAACATCTCCACTGTTGACTTGAACATGTTCAGTAGATTCATGAGCTGCTTTCATGATCTTCTGCTGCAGGAGTTTAATGTTCTCCTTCATCTTGGGTAAAACACTGACACTGAACTTATCAGTGATGCACCGACTGACTTCATCTCTGATGAAACTCTTGAAGTGATCTCTGGGAGTAAGAATGTAGTCCATGTATTTGTCAAAATCCTCCCCTTCTGCCAGTGTCTTCAGGATGTGTTTCTCCAGATTTGATCTGTTTCCATTCAGTGATTCACAGTTTGACCTCATTTCATTTGCCACATCTCTGGCAGTCTTCTTGTAGACACTCTGCTCAATGGGCTCTTTAAGTTTCTGACAGATGATCTCACCAAAAATGGCAGCTGATATTGCTCCATGACAGTATTTCTGGAAGATACTATAGTATTCTTCTCTCTCCTTTTCAACATATATTACAGGATCATTGGCTTCTCTAAACATCCTGTATTGGTCAGTGATCATCTTGCTTGCTCTCATACAGATGGAAAGAACCAAATCAATAAAGAATTCTTTCTTGAACACATACTTCACCGGTCCTTTCTCATGTTCTGTTACTCTCTTAATGATGTAACCTGTGAGTTGTTCAGTGCAGCTTTTGTTGTAGCCCATCTTTGAAATGTTAAAGGACTGAATCATTTTGTCTGTCTGTAGAGCAACATCTGTGGTGATTGATTTTATTTGGAATTCATTCTCTTTTGATAGAACATAAACAAACTTATCTTTAGCTGATCTGATGGCATTTGTGAAATATCCACCAGATCTCTTTACCTTTATGTAATCATAGTAACTCAACACTGAGAAAATATCCCTCCCCTCCCTCCAGTGGTCTACATTAGAACTTCCATAGGCGTCACTGAGTATCTTTCTCACATCTTTCATCATGTGTATTTCTTTGATCGCAGGAGTGTCTCTGATGATTTTCTTCATACTCTTTTTCCAAAGCAAATCAAACTCCTTCTTCAGTGTTTTTTCATCTTTTGCTTTGTCTCTGAGTTTTAAAGCAAGTCCTTTGCTCTTTTCATAGAGAGTGTTTTCATGAAGTGTCCTCTGAGCATCAATTTTTCTCTGCAGGTCTTGCTGCTGAAGAATCCCATTTAATTTCCTCTTTGTTTCCCTCACAATGTTTTGCTGAAGCTCTTTGATTTTGATTTCAAATGATGTTTTCCAGTGAATCAGTATGTGTTTATCTTTATCTTTCTCAAAGAATTCTGACATTGATTTTTCCACTTCTTCGCTTGTCTTCTTCAGTTCTTTCTGAAGATCAGTTTCTTCAACCTCATGAAGTGCTTCATTTTCTATTTGGTTGTACAGTTTGTTCTCAGTCTCCATCATGGCACTGCGAAGACACCAGGACCACTTGCTGTATTCTGTCTCCAGTTTTCTGTAGGCTGAAATCTCCAGAGAATTTCTAAATCTGAAGATGTATTGTTCATTCAGTAAAGCCTCCCAGGTATCTTGAATACTAACTTTTAAATATGTCAGTATCATTCTATGTGAATTTGCAACATGAGAAAAAATATATTTATTTAGTTCTTGAATATTTTCACAGTAGTCTGGGTTTGGTGGTGCCATTGGTGGTTTGCCCTCCCAGAGCTGATCAAAATACTTCACATCATTCTGAACATCAAATCTAATGACATCGCTGAAACGTTCTGCATCATAAACTTCATCTTTAGCAGCAAGTTTTGTCATCTCATCCAGTGTCTCCTGCAGTCGTCTTTTTCCCTCCAAGTTTTTCTCTCCAGCTGTGACGTCTGAAACGTTCTGATGCACAAACACACAGCTGGGATTCAGTCCGACCTTTTTCATCCTGATGAAGGCCTGAACAACAATCTGAAGAATGTCCTGCATCTCAGATGGGTTTTCTCCAAAGATGTTGATCAGTGTCAGATTTCCAATTCCAACAACAAATGTGGCCAATTCATCGTCATGATTTCTTGTTGATCTTCCGGCCAGAGCATGCAGACCCACAGTTTCAACAACCAGAATATAGTCAAAGTTCATCTGTGTTTTTATCTCTTCTGACACTTTGAGCAGCTGCATGAAAGCTCCTCTGGTGCACCTGCCAGCACTGACGGCAAACTGGAGTCCAAACATGGCATTCAGCATGGTGGATTTCCCAGAGCTCTGAAGTCCTAAAACTGACAGCACAAAGACTCTCTGGTCTCCCAGTTTCTGGATGAGTTGATCGAGAACAGCAGAGATCCAGATCACAGGAACATGAGCAGCATCTCCATCCATCAGCTCCAGTGGAAATCCAGAGATCATCATCTCTGCTGCAAGACTCGGGAGAGATGAGAAGTCAAACTGCAGGTCTTTCTTGTTCTTCTTCACAGATGAACACGATTCATAGATCTGACTGATCTCCCTCATGATGTGCTCCAAACCAAAGGCTGCAGCTTGAAGTTCCTCAGATATTTTCTCATGGCATGTTTGTTCAGCTGTCAGTTTTTCAGATTTAGCATGATCCTCTTTGAATTTTACAACTGTTGATTTTTTTTTATTATATTTATGATGTAAAGCAGAAAGGTCAGCTGAAATATGTTCATCCAGGAGAATTCTGAGCCATTTAAGGAAAAACATTTTCTCATTTTCATCATGTGAGTAAATTTTTTTAAAGAAAAACTTCATAAACTCACTGATTTTAAATTCATGCTGCTGTTGTCGGATATTCAACATTTCTGTTTGGGCTCTACTGATATCTATTTCTTTCTTTTCTGCTTGAGGTCGATGTAGTTCTTTGTTCTTCTGACTCCACTGACGCCACAGTTTTCCCTGATGAGGCAGAAATGATTCTTTGATTTCTGTCAGATCTTTATTCTCCAGTAAACACATCATCTGCTGTGCTGCTGCTCTTCCTCTCCTGCAGTCATCATCATCTTCCTCATCTACTCTGATGTCTGAATGTTTGGACACATCTTCAAGTCTGAAAGTGGAGGATGATTCTGCGAGACAAACATTTATTGCTTTTTTAAGTTCTTCAGATACATCTGACTTATTTCTGTCTTTCAGACCCATTTTAAATGTATTTCTCTTCATCTCAATTACAGCAGACTCATCCTCAGTAAATATACAAATTAGCGGTTTTCTGTTTGTGTACAGGTTTTGGATTGTTGCTGAACTTCTGTCATTCCTGTCCAGTTGTGGCATAAGAACAACATTGACTGAGGCCATTTCAGTGAGGATCTGCAACTGTTTCTCATGGTCTCCTGCATCACCGTGTAGATTACAGAATGCAACACAGTCAGTGAAGTTATCTGTGTTTTTCCCAGAGGGGCAGAACCAGGCGATCTCCACCACTCCATCCATCAGGACTCTGGTTTTGCTGCTGCCTGGGCAGTTCCTGTGGAAGAACGTGTTGTGTTTCTCATTGATCAGACTGTTTATCAGATGAGACTTGGATGAAGACACAGAGCCAAACCTGAAGAAAAATACCATTGGAGTTTCTGCCTTGTAGATCGACTGGGTTCGACTGATGATTTCATTGTTGGTGTTTCTCATCTTCCAGCTCTTGTTGACTCGTCTAAATGTCCAGAGAGGAAACTCAATCTGTCGTGTGAATGGATCAGGAACAAGCAGAGGCAGAGCGTACTGACACTGGGACAGTTTGGTGACCATCAGCTGCTTCAGGAAACCATCAGCACAATGAAACACGGCCATCTGAACATCCATCGGGTGGATTCGCTCAGATAGTCAAGTTTCTTTGTTTGACAAAGACACTGCTTGGAATATATCACCACTGTCTTCAGATGAGTCATTGTTTCTATGTTGTGTTTTATACTGTTCACTGGCCTGATTAACAATAACATTAAGGTATCTTGCTCTGTAGTTCATCCTGAGTAGTTCTTGAAGAAAAATCTGAATCAGCTCCTCCTCAGCACAAGACTCATGTATCTGTAATGAATGTTTAGTTATCTGAAGAACATCTGCAGCTCTTAGTTTCTTGTGTCGCCTGCCTTCAAGTTGAAGTTGGTGAAATAGATGCTGTATTTTTTCTTTTCCAGTCTTTTCCTGCTGTAGGTGTTGATCTGGTCTGACTCCTGTGGTTCTAATATCCTTGTTTTCTTGCTGTTATATAGACAGAATTGATTTTTTTGTAGTTTAATAGATAAACATTTTAGTGTTAAATAGAATTTGGAAACAATTTGCATCACATTGTAAATTCTCATGGAATTAAAGCAAGTATTGATAAAAAGAAAAGCCAAAGTTGCACTTACACATTCCTTTACTAAGTCATTAGATGTAGAGGATTCAGTCATTTGCTCAGAAAGTCGGTTTTCCGTTACACACTGCTCCTCATCTGTAAAAAAAGAAAATAGCATTAATCTTGCACTCTATCAGTAGTACATTCATTACAGACAGCTTTATGTCATCAATACTAATAACTCAATTATTATTATTATTATTTTAATCATTATTTTTTACCTGGAATTTGAAGATGTTGCTCTTTTTCAATCATCTTCTCGGTCCATGACCTGTCTGTCTGAGGAGATTTTTCTCTATGGGAAGATTCATGGATGATGGTGTGAGCTGTAAGCTACGAGTGAATAAAAATAAAATAAAAACTCAGGAAAAACCCAAACACTGCGCGCAGAGAGCAAGTTTTCTAAGAGCCTGCTTGGATTTCCTTGCCCATGATGTATAAGAGTACTTCTGAACCACAAAAGATACTTAAGTTGAAACTTAAGTTGATGTGCTTGTTCACAGTAAGCTTAAATTTACTGTGAATTGTGACTAATAAAAATTGGATTCGCCATCATAGGTAAGTCTAGATCCCAGTACTCTATTTTTTATTTACTATCTCATGTCATCTTTACTCTATACTCTATGTATGTTAATTATGTTAGGTTTTGTCGAAAACAAAAACAAAACAGTGGATAACAGTGTGCACTGCTTTACATTTTTACCGTTAACCAGTTCCTTTGTTAATAAATTATTATTAACATTTCTAAAATACAGTATAATTTTATATTTTAAATGTTTTTGCGAAGTGATATATTATTTAGATTATTTAGTCTGAAAGGATGTAGCATGCTAAGCAACAGTCTGAAGGTCTGACATAAATTGAGTGTAAGTTGTGTCAAGCCAACAAAATAAAACTTACCATCTGTATTGCTTCTGTCTGTAATTGTCTGCCCCTATGTGATCCAAAAACTGCAGATTTTGCTCCTGCCACAAGTCCTAATCCTCCCAGTAATCCTTTGCTTAATCCAGTGGCTCCTGCTGATGCTGCTGATACTCCCAGTGATACTGCTGATACTCCCAGTAATGCTGCTCCTGATGCTGCTGATACTCCCAGTGATGCTGCTCCTGTTGCTGCTGATACTCCCAGTGATGCTGCTCCTGATGCTGCCGATACTCCCAGTGATGCTGCTGATACTCCCAGTGATGCTGCTGATACTCCCAGTGATGCTGCTCCTGATGCTGCTGATACTCCTAGTGATGCTCCTCTTGATGCAGCTGATACTCCCAGTGATGCTCCTCCTGAAGCTGCTGATACTCCTAGTGATGCAATTCCTGATGCTGCTGATACTGCCAGTGATGCTCCTCTTGACACTGCTGATACAGATTGTGATGCTGCTGATTCTGTATGTGATGCTTCTCTTGACGCCGCTGATTTTGCTTGTGTAGCTGCTGATTCTGGCTTTGATGCTCCTTTTGATGCTGCTGATTCTGTATGTGATGCTCCTCCTGATGCTGCTGATTCTGTATGTGATGCTTCTCTTGACGCCGCTGATTTTGCTTGTGAAGCTGCTAATTCTGGCTTTGATGCTCCTCTTGATGCTGCTGATTCTGCTTGTGTTGTTCCTCCTGTTGCTGCTGATTTTGCTTGTGATGTTCCTCCTGATGCTGCTGATTCTGTTTGTGATACTGCTGATTCTGCTAGTGATGCTGTTGATTCTGGCTGTGATGCTCCTGATGCTGCTGATTCTGGCTGTGATGCTCCCCCTGATGCTGATGATTCTGCTTGTGATGCTGCTGATTCTGGCTGTGATGCTCTTCCTGATGCTGAGGATTCTGCTTGTGATGCTGCTGATTCTGGCTGTGATGCTCCTCTTGATGCTGCTGATTCTGGCTGTGATGCTCCTCCTGATGCTGATGATTCTGCTTGTGATGCTGCTGATTCTGGCTGTGATGCTCCTCTTGATGCTGCTGATTCTGGCTGTGATGCTCCTCCTGATGCTGATGATTCTGCTTGTGATGCTGCTGATTCTGGCTGTGATGCTCCTCTTGATGCTACTGATTCTGGCTGTGATGCTCCTCCTGATGCTGATGATTCTGCTTGTGATGCTGCTGATTCTGGCTGTGATGCTCCTCCTGATGCTGCTGATTCTGGCTGTGATGCTCCTGATGCTGCTGATTCTGGCTGTGATGCTCCTCCTGATGCTGATGATTCTGCTTGTGATGCTGCTGATTCTGGCTGTGATGCTCCTCTTGATGCTGCTGATTCTGGCTGTGATGCTCCTCCTGATGCTGATGATTCGGCTTGTGATGCTGCTGATTCTGGCTGTGATGCTCCTCTTGATGCTGCTGATTCTGGCTGTGATGCTCCTGATGCTGCTGATTCTGGCTGTGATGCTCCTCCTGATGCTGATGATTCTGCTTGTGATGCTGCTGATTCAGGCTGTGATGCTCCTCTTGATGCTGCTGATTCTGGCTGTGATGCTCCTGATGCTGCTGATTCTGGCTGTGATGCTCCTCCTGATGCTGATGATTCTGCTTGTGATGCTGCTGATTCTGGCTGTGATGCTCCTCCTGATGCAGATGATTCTGCTTGCAATGCTGTTGATTCTGTTTGTGATGTTTCTCCGGTTGCTGCTAATTCTGCTTGTGATGCTGCTGATTCAGGCTGTGATGCTCCTCCTGGTGCTGATGATTCTGCTTGTAATGCTGCTGATTCTGCTTGTGATGTTCTTCCTGGTGCTGCTGATTCTGCTTGTTGTGCTGCTGCTTCTGCTTGTGATGCTGCTGATTCTGCTTGCTGTGCTGCTGATTCTACTTGTGATGTTTCTCCTGATGCTGAGGATTCTGCTTGTGATGCTGCTGATTCTGGCTGTGATGCTCCTCTTGATGCTGCTGATTCTGGCTGTGATGCTCCTGATGCTGCTGATTCTGCCTGTGATGCTCTTCCTGATGCTGAGGATTCTGCTTGTGATGCTGCTGATTCTGGCTGTGATGCTTCTCTTGATGCTGCTGATTCTGGCTGTGATGCTCTTCCTGATGCTGATGATTCTGCTTGTGATGCTGATAATTCTGGCTGTGATGCTGCTGATTCTGGCTGTGATGCTCCTCCTGATGCTGATAATTCTACTTGTGATGCTGCTGATTCTGCTTGTGATGCTGCTGATTCTGGCTGTGATGCTTCTCTTGATGCTGCTGATTCTGGCTGTGATGCTCTTCCTGATGCTGGTGATTCTGCTTGTGATGCTGATAATTCTGGCTGTGATGCTGCTGATTCTGGCTGTGATGCTCCTCCTAATACTGCTGATTCTGCTTGTAATGCTCCTCCTGATGCTGCTGACTCTGCTTGTGATAATCCTCTTAATGCTGTTTCTGTTTGTAATGCAGCTGCTGCTACTGCTGCAGATCCTGATCCTACAATTAGTGTTGCAGTGGGTAACACCTTTCTACACCATTTCACTGCTGCTTTTACTCTTTTTACCAATGCTAAAACCCACTGTAACTTATTTATTACCCTCTGTATTTTATTTACCACCCATTGTAATTGTGTTCTTGCTATTGCTACTATTGCAGCTCCTGCCATTGCTCCTGATACTGCTGATGCTGTTAATGACTGTGCTCCTACCAGTGATCGCAATATTGCTGCTGTTGTTCCTGCTAGGCCTCCTGCTACTGCTGTTACTGCTTCTGCTTCTGTTCTTACTTCTGCTTCCCATAATAAATATAAAATGCCTACTCCAGCTGCTGCTCCTGCTGCTGCTCCTACTACTGCTTCAGCTATTGTTGTTCCTGCCATTGATACTACTGCTGCAACTGCTGCGACTGTCAGTGCTATTGTTACTGTTACTGGTGTTTTTTTCCATGTTGCACGCAGTGTGTATTGTAGAGTTGCCCTTTGTTCTCCTGCTGCTTCTTCTCCTGGCCCTACAACAATGATATCATTATGAATTTTTAACATCAATTGTCATCATCACAGAATAACAAACATCTTAAAATTTGCTTAGCATATGCATAGTATAATAATGTTATGTCCAATTATATAAATTACATTTCTTACCCATGTTGGCTGATTTTTAATCACCAGGATATGATGACTCAGATCTTTCTTGTCAAGTTCACATAGGGTCTGTCTGTGGTTTGCGGCACCCTAGGCAAAATCATGACATAATAATAAAATGTAACAACTACAATCATGAAAACTGCACTGAAAAAGAAATCACTAAAAACAAGCACATACGTTGCTGACAAATAATGTCCATTTTTTTTAGCATAAAGGTTAAATGTGGGAATGTATAAGGAACAGCGTTTATTTTAGGTGCTATTTCACCATTAATTAAGTGTTTTATTATTTGTAATTGCAGTTCACCTAAAAAAAGTCAAATCACAAATGATTGAAAATGCAAATAAATCATGTTGTGATTAATATAAGGTCATAATTTATAATAATAATAATAATAATAATAATAAAGTGCTTATCAACTATTCAGAAAACTACATACAAACACTTGGCAAAAAAAAAAAAAAAAGTGTGGCAAAATAAATGTTTGTAAAAAGTGTGTACACAAAACGTGGGACAGAACTATGTGCAAAAGTATATGGAGGGTAAAAAGCAGCGAAAACCAAGTAAATTTAATTCATAAATACGGCCAACACATATAGGGCCTACATATATTATTTCTATTCTTTTAAATTTAAATTATATGAATTTACGTCTTAGAAAGCAGATCTTTAGTTAATAGGTTTGGTTAATGTACAGATTAATTGCCAGCACTTTTTTGCATCTCTGTGTTAATTAAGCCTATGTTGGCAGTGTTAACGCTGTTGTTCAGGTGACAAGCCTTTGGCAACAGAAGTGATGTTTCTGCTTTATACTGTACACAAAAAGCACCTCAGATAGCCACAAATTAGCTCTTTCTTTGACCTATTTTTTTGCATTTGCAAAATATTTTGGAATCTGTATATAATAAAACAGTACTTAATATATCAGCGATGCTGTTTGACATTAATAGATTATGCTGATTACTTTACTCTGATGTTTGTGTGCGGTGGCCTGAAATGATCAATGACATGGTGGCGCATGGAAGTCTAACAGACAATTGAGTAAACGTCTCTTTTCTGTCCTGCAAAAACAATAAATTGAAAATATGAATTCTAATTAAATTATAATAGATAGGCTACTGCACATAATAAATGCAAAATACATACATTAATGATGACTAACTGGGAAATTGTATTTTATTCAGTTTAGTTATACATGAGAATGTTTCAGCTAAAAATAATACCTCACAGATCATTTATTATACCATGTTGTAAATGACCATTTTTGGATGAGCTGGTGCTTTCCACCCCATATCCAGACTAGGACAGAGTTTTAGCTTTATCTCAGCTTCGGATAACTTAAAGTGCTCTATTTTCACACACTAAGTTTGTAATTAATTTACTAAAAATTATTCTTTAGTACTTCTTAAGGTAATCTTAAGAACATCTAAGTGTTGGGACAGTGGGGACGGTTGCAACACTTTTTGCATTTCCTTTAGTTTCTCAGAGGCTGTTTGTATTAGAAAGGCAAAATTTTAATACAATAAAGCCACAACTGTCAGCTACTCACCCATATTGCTGCAACATGTGTACATATTATGACATACTTACACTTTCCACTTAAATAGACAAAGTGAAATGTTGCAACTGTCCCCACAATAGGGGACAGTTGCAACATTCAATAAAATGTAATTAAATCATTCTTAAATATCATTTTGCAATTTCCTTATTTTATTTGTGCACAGTCTTTAATAAGGTAAATTGGCTGTAAAAAAACAAAACAAAACAAAGAATAGTAAATGAAAAACATTGTTAAGTAACAAGTAGCTTCTTTACCTATTCACTTGAAAAAAGGAGATATGCCTAACTATTAAAGGGGTTCAGTAGTATTATCATCATAAAATTACGTAAAATTATGTAATGTTATGGCAAGCTTTCAAATTAATGTTGTGGTAAGGGACAGCATGTTGGGACGGTTGCAACAATGTGTTGCAACTGTCCAGACAGTGATAACCATGATAAAATTGGTATATTAGCTAGACACCATATCACTGACACACACTAGTTATGCCTGTTGCAACAAGGGGACTAAAGTGTGCTTTTAACATACTTTCTCTGTATTAAAAATATATATTTATTTACGACTACTCATAAACCCATCTTTCAAACAATAGTGGGTTCAAGTGTAGGCCTACTACAAGTGGTAAACACAAATACAGAGATTGTATGGTAAAAGCACATTTTAGTTAATTTATATTCATGGTGTACTTATTATAAGTTTATCAGCCTCATATCACTAGTTCTAAAACATTTTATTATGTTATATTGTTTCTTAATTTTAGGTGTGATTCCTAAAATGCAATTAAAACGTTGTACTGCAACATTACCTAACTGCAGCCAAAAAACAAAAAAAACACTGCTCTGAGTAAGTTCTATTAAAACTAACATTACAAAAAGAACAGAAAAATGTCATTTGAAAAAGTCAAACCTGAAGGAATCTGGATTCCAAACAGCAAACTGAAGTTTTTTAGCTGGATGATATAGCCTACAGCAGATGCATCTTTTTCAGTCAGAACAGATTTTCCCTTTTCCAAAAAATCACATGACATATTACGAAATGGACAAAAGTAGAGGGTCTGGGAGGGGCAAGGGTAACTCAGCGGATATTCCCGTTATTAGACACTAAAAACTCTGGCTGCGTTCCAAATGGCTTTCTTGCTTCCTGCTTACTGTGTCCAGTGCACACTACTCATTGAAGAACAGTGTGTCAAACAGTATAGCAAGATTCTGCATAATTGGAGAACCTTTTTCGTACTCCACGCAGATCATAAACTGTTGAAATTGGCTGAGAAATGTAAACTTTATTGTACTTTTTTTTTTTTTGTCCAAAAAAGCCACAACTCCATTTACTTGCATTTGTTTATTGAGCACTATATGGTACAGTGCTATCTATTGGATTTTACTGACACTGCATCAAATGAAACTGCTGTGCAGTGAGTTTGAAGACGTTGATTAGCTGGTTCAAGTGTGGTTCAAGTGGTTGGAGCTAAACTGTGCAGGACAGTATAGCGTCTGTTTTTCTTATTTGAATGCTCTTGTTTAGATGTAAAATGAAAAAGGGTAATGCATCATTTGTTTCTTTCTTATATTTATATGCAGTTTTTTTCTTTGCATCTGTTCTTATTCATAATAGCAGAAAAAAAATAGCTATATTGTGATAATTAGGTAATTATTATTAAGAAAAGAAAAGAGGAAACGTCAACTTCAAATGAGTGTAGCTTAGTGATATTTCCTCCAATTCCAACAATCTAATATACCTTTAAAGGCCTTTTAATGGAGAACGTGAAATTAAAGGTAATTTAAAATTTGCTCATCATGACTCACTTTGCCAGCACAGGCAACATATTACCATGTTTATAGAACAAACTTGTTTATGTATAATGCAAGCTTCCGTTTTACTAGAACATCATGTGCATAGTTTCTCTACTCGCTTTTCAGATCTCATCCAACCACATTCCTAAACATAAACTTTCCTAAAAGTTCAGTGCTTGTTCTGCTTCTTAAAAAAATATTATTTAGATTATTTGCTGATTGTTTTTCCACATAGTGTTTTTTTGTGTTGAAAAAGATGAATTGTTATAGCAATTCAATCATAATAACACCACGATAAAATGAATACGTTGGATTTATGATTTATATTATTGTGGGGTATAGTTGGTGATACTAGTGCTGTTAAAGTACAGAAATCAGTATGCGAAGTTCATAATCAGTTCATCGTATTTTAGACAACTTTGATATGTAAACAGTGTAGTCATAAAAAAAAACAGTATAGTTACAGTAAGTCACACCCTGCAGAAAAACCTGTTTCTCAGGTATGTTATGAGGAAGATATAAACCTTTCCCCACTTTAGAAGGAACTTGACTGTTGAGCTTGCAGTGCATATCACCTCTCTGTCTGTCTTCATATACAGTAAAATGGCTGAAGCCAGTATCTCATGGGCTGAGGATCAGTTCTGCTGTTCAGTGTGTCTGGATCTCCTGAAGGATCCAGTGACGATTCCCTGTGGACACAGTTACTGTATGAGCTGCATCTCAGGATGCTGGGACGAGGAGGATTGGAAGAGAATCTACAGCTGTCCTCAGTGCAGAAAGACCTTCTCACCAAGACCAGTTTTAAGTAAGAATGTGATGTTTGCTGATATGGTGGAGAAACTGAAGACGATGAGACTTCAATCTGCTCCTGTTCATGCTGCTCCTGCTGCTCCTGCAGTTCATCACAGTGGATCTGGAGATGTTCAGTGTGACTCCTGCACTGGAGTTAAACAGAAAGCAGTGAAGACGTGTCTGGAGTGTCGAAACTCTTACTGTCAAAATCATCTTAAACAACATGAGAATCTCTTCAGAGGTAATAAACACAATCTGATGGACGCCACTGGACGACTGCAGGAGATGATGTGTTCTCGACATGGTAAAATGCTTGAGATTTACTGCCGTACCGACCAGCGATGTATCTGTATGCTGTGTTTGGTGGACGAACACAAAAATCATGACACTGTATCGACTGGAGTGGCAAGAGCAGAGAAGCAGGTAGTGCTCCATACTGGATCTCTTAAGTGACAGTTAATGTTGTTTCTCTTTTCATTTGGTATGTGATTTTTCTCTCAATCAGGGGATCTGATTGTGTTTTGGATCAAATAAATTCAAACTTAACAATAAATGTGACCCTGGACCAAGTAGCAGGGGTATATTTGTAGCAATAGCCAGCAATGCATTGTATGGGTCAAAATGATTGATTTTCTTTTATGCCAAAAATCAATAGGATAGTAAAGATCATGTTCCATTAAGACGTTTTGTAAACTTCAAAATCTAATGTTTGATTTGCATTGCTAAGAACTTCATTTGTATATCTATTTTCTGCAGAGATATTTTGAAGAAACACAGAGAAACATCCAGAAAACTATTCAGCAGAGAAAGACAGATCTAAAGCGGATGACAGAGGCTGTGGAGTCCCATAAGGTGAGTTTGTATGCATTTGAGAAGGATGGCAGGATTATACAGTGCCTTGTATTTTTTTTCACATTTTGTTTTGTTGCAGCATTACCCCCCTCCCCCCCCCCCCCCCCCCCCCCCCTTAGAATAAAATAATTATTATTTCTTTTATTAGAAATAAAAAAACTGAAAAGATCCTGTTGCATAAGTATTCATACCCTTTTCTGGGACACTCGAAATTTAGCTCAGGAGCATTCATATTGCTTCTAGATGTTACTACACTTGGAGTGGAGTTAAACTGTGGCAAATTCATTTGATTGAGTATGATTTAGAAAGGCACACACCTCTCAGAAAAGGTCTAACAGCTGAAAATGCATATCAGAGCAAAAACCTGAGGTCAAGATAACTGCCTGTAGAGCTCAGTGACAAAATTGCGTTAAGGCAATGATCTAGGGAAGAGTTCAGAAGAAAATCTGCTGCATTGAAGGATCACAGAAGCATGTAGCCTCCATTATCCATAATGGAAGACGATTGGAACAACTAGGACTCAAACAAAAAGGTCTGCCAGCCCCCATCCAAGCTGACAGAGCTTGAGAGGTGAAAAGGTGAGGCAAAGAACGGCAGATAATTGCCAAATGCAGATGTGCAAAGCTTGTCACATCATACCCAAAAAGACTTGAGGCTGTAAAGGTGCTTCAACTATGTACTGAGTTAAGGGTATGAATACTTATGCAATGTACTTATTTCAGTGTTTTATTTTGAATAAATTTGTAAAATTTGCAAATCTGGTTCTTGCTTTGTCATTAGTATGGTGTATGAAGTGTAAATTGATGTGGGGAAAAACTAATTTAAAGCAGTTTAACATAATGCTGCAACAAAACAAAATGTGAAAAAAGGAATACTTTTGCAAGGCACTGTGCATCTGGCCTTAAAAGAAAGTTACATCTTAGTCACAACTAAGTCAAAAGTCACAAAAACAAAAAAATTTTGAAGCTAGAACAAAAGGGGTAAAATTTGCACTGCCCCGTCAGTCCATGAAAGTAAAATAAAAAGGGTTGCTAAAGAAAATACAGTTTGTGAAAGACTAATATTAGGTGTGCTAATATAACATTGTAACAAGTACATTGAATTTTGTGGCAAGTGTTCCCAATTCGTTCGACCTACTTTATGCAGCCTAACAATCTTGGGCAGAATTTTGAAATAAGGCGCATTTCTATTACATATATCTGCACAAAAGTTGTGCGACTATTATGCAACTGTTATGCATATTTATTTTTCCTCTCGTGATGAGTCATAGCAATGAATTTTTGCTAGTATCACTAGCTGCGTTTCCATTACGCCTTGAATTGCGCAAATTGAAACTGCGAATTGAAAACACGCCCAATGGAAACGCGCCAATTGCGCAAAAACTCCCATATATCGCAAAAAGTTTTTACACTGACATGAGGAGAAAAAGGAATATTTCGCAAAACAACAATGGAAACGTTTTTTTTTTAACACTTTCCAGGTCACATTCGATTAAATATAGCCAAAATCCCACAAAAACCCATTGCCATGACTTATTGCGAGAGGGAAAAAAAAAAGTTTTAGTCACATAACATTGGGTAATTGAAATGCCGAAATTTTGCAAGACTTTTTAATCGACATTTACAAAATATCGCCAAAAATTTGCGCAAATCTGTAATGTAAAAAACACACTTTTGTGACGTGTAAATGCGAGAAGAAAAAAAAAAGTTTCCATTGCTGTTTTGCGAAATATTCCTTTTTCGAATTGCCTGACGAAACAACTAAAAAACTTTTTCGTAGTTGTGTATTCTCAATTCTCAATTTAAATTTGCGCAATTTAAAGGGTAATGGAAACGCAGCTAGTGTACACGGTGTAAATTGTCTAAGCATTTAATAAAAGGGAAAGCCCCTTATGCTTGGGAGCTGCCAGTACATTGAAGAATGATTGTATGATTTTTAACGCACACCATGTGACCTGTAAATGCGAAAAAAAGAGTTTCCATTGCTGTTTTGTGAAATATTCGACCGACACTAGAGGTTGCAGCCTTAAGCCTCCTTGTTAGTGCATCCACCTCCCGTGCCGGAGACCCGGGTTCGAGACCCGCTTGGAGCGGGTGCGAGTAGGATCCGGGTGTGAGGGGTTACATTGGTGCCGTGACCCGGACTGTCTGTGTGAGGTACCATTAAGAGTTGATTGTAATGTGTGTCTTAAAACAGCGCTCTGCACAGACAGCAGTGGAGGACAGTGAGAGGATCTTCACTGAACTCATCCGCTCCATTGAGAAACGTCGCACTGAGGTGAAGCAGCTGATCAGAGATCAGGAAAGAGCTGCAGTGAAACAAGCTGAAGAAAAACTGGCACGTCTGGAGCTGGAGCTCGATGAGCTGAGGTGGAAAGAGAATGAAGTGAAACAGCTTTCAAACACAGATGATCATATTAATTTCCTCCAGGTAAAAGAGATTTCTTTTAAAACACAGAACTGAAGATTTCAACATGGTTCTCTAATTGCACTGAGCTCATATTTTTGTCTTTGTGACTATAGAGTTGCCCATCTGTCTCCCTCTCTGGATCTACAGACAGCTTCACTGTCAGTTCTCGTCTCAATTTTGACGAGGTTGTGAAGTCTGTCTCTCAACTCAGAGACAAACTGCAGCAGTTCTGCACGGATGAAATAGAAAGATTATCTAAAACAGGTAATGCTGTTTCACTTTTAGAAAAGAGCGCTGTTCATTAAATCCTAAATGGTGGTAGCTTAATTCTTGACTTGGGAGTTGAAGGGTTTGCACTGATGCACAGATGTTCTTCGGTGTTCATAGTGAAAACCGTCCAAGTCATTGTGCCGATTCATCATTTTACAACTAGGAAGGAGTTCCTACAACGTGAGTTACACTGAAAACACACACAAACACTTGAGAACACTGGGAGACTTTCTGTGCTTAATAAACATGATGATCTTACTAGTGTTGCTTTTGTCAACGAAAATTATGACTAAATATCATTGTCAATGAACCTTTATCACGTGACGAAAATGAGACGAGACAAAACGTAAATGCTGGTCATGTGACGACGACTGTAATTAAATGTATAATATAATATCGTTGACATATAAAAACAAGACTAAATGTGGTTTACAAAACAAAATCTATGCTAAAACGTCTTTTTATTTTCGTTGACGAAAATGAGACGAAACAAAATGTGATAACATTAGATTGGTGTGCGCATGCCCAGTAGCCAAAGCTGTATCCCTTCTAGCCTAAACCGTGCAGATGCAGGCGACAACACTTTCTCAAGACCCACTCGTGGCATTATCTATAAGATGACTACAAACAAAGTTAAGTCTGACACAGATGAAGGGACTGATGGCCAGCCAGCCGAGGTACATCTTTGGGAGAAAAAGAAGAAACGACACACATTTTATTTGCACTTTTTAGTAGTGATAGGAAAATTAAGCTTTTCGAAACACCAAGTTTTTTTCTTCTCAACTGTATTGTAAACAGGTACATTACTCGAAGCTTTTCCACACGTTGCACACTAATGACATCTTGTGGTCAAAGGTGGAAAAAGTTGCTTTTGCGTCTCAGATGTCCAAGCTATTTTTAGACAGCTTCATAAAATAAATCAACTTGTGCTACGAAAACCAAAATAAATAAAAAAAATAAAAATGTATTTTTACTTACACAAGTTATAAATTAATCAATTTGTAAATAAATGTATAAAAAAGAAAAAAAAGAGACTAAAATAAAATTTACATTGACTAAAACTAGACTAAAAGTCATCAGTTATCGTCGACTAAAACTAGACGAAAATAGTCATGGATAATTCTGACTAAAATAAGACTAAAATGCTCAGACTTTTAGTTGACTAAAACTTGACTAGACTAAAAAGAATGTGAATGTCACTAAAACGAATAAAAACTAAAATGACAGCTTCACACAAAGACTAGACTAAAACTAAAATTAAAAGCGGCCGACAAAAGCAACACTAGATCTTACCAGGGGTTCATAATGGAAGAGGACGGTTGTTGTATTATTGATGAGTAATTATGTGCTTATCTCCATTAGATTCCCGTCTGTTGACTGTGGATCTGAACTCAGTGAATAATTGGCTCCGTCTTTTTGAAGAAAACACCGTGATCACTTACTCCGACACACGCCTGCCGTATCTTGATCATCCAGACCGGTTTGATTCTTGGACCATGGCGCTGTGTAGAGAGAGTGTGACTGGACGCTGTTACTGGGAGGTGGAATGGGCTGGTGATGGGGCATCAGGAGTAGACATAGGAGTGACATATAAAAGCATTAAAAGGAAGGGAAATGGTCCTGAGTGTGCAGTTGGGCGTAACAACCAGTCCTGGTGTTTGTTCTGCTCTCCAGACTATTGCTCATTCTGGCACAACAACACTGAGACTGTCCTTCCTGTAGTCAATATCTCCAGTACAATAGGAGTGTTTGTGGATCACAGCGCAGGGATTGTGTCCTTCTACAGCGTCTCTGACACAATGAGCCTCATCCATAGAGTTCAGACCACATTCACTCAGCCGCTCTGTGCTGTGTTCGGATTTGATAAACAGACAGCGGTGAAACTGTCTAACCGAATAAATAATCCAGATATTCTACAGATTCTTAATCCAAATATTCTACAAGCTTTGATACTTCGCAGAATGATGATGTCTTGAGGCGGATTTTTTAATCAGACATTTTCCAAGGGTTTTCAAACTTCTATATATCAAAAGTGGTGTGTTTTCCTTCTCTTTCCCTGAGTCAGTTGTTTATTTAAAAGAAATGGTGTAGTTTCTGCATTACTGGAACATTGTGTGCATAGTTTTTTCTGTCCACAGTCAAAGACATCTCTAACATCTCGTCCAACCGGATTTGTTGTTTTCTGAAAGCTCAATGCTTCTGCTACTTCTAGATCATCAGTATCAACATATTTCCAATTTTCTGGGTGTTTTTAGTGCACTATTATCTCTCACATACTGTATACATTGATTTAAATGGTTTCTTCTAATTCTAATTTATTGTAATGTTGTATTGTATTTTTTTTTCATGATGCTAATAACAACCATTAAATAATTCATTTTTATCCTACAACACCTTCACTTCTGCTGACTCTGCACACAGTTGTATTACACTGCAAAAAGGCGTATCTTATAGTTTTGTTTCTAGTAAAAATATCTAAAAAATACACTTTAAAATAAAACAACATGCAGCATAACATCAGTGTTTCTCTGCTCATCCTTGACTGAAGCACAGGCTCTAATCTTCAGCACAAGGGTAACCCACAAAATTGCTGTGTCTTTTTATCTTAACACCTTTAACCCTTTAACCCTACAGGAAAATCCTGTCTATACAAAGAGTAACATTGATGCAGTGTTGCAGTGAGATAATTTAGTGAATATATAAGCGATTTTTGAGCATTATTGATGTAACAGAATCACTAATGGAAAGAAAAACAAGAACAGAACCCCTGCAACAGTGCTTTGGGTACTGAATCATCATCACCTTAAAGTCCCCATAAAAATAAATAAAAACAAACAACATGTTTTTTCACATGTATACACATTTACAGTGTAACAATTGTAGTATCAGCAAGTTTATATGAAGGCACAAGCTTTTGATTTTTGTGGCTTTGCTTTTAAGTGAGAATTTCATTAAAGGTAGTTCACCCAAGAATGAAAATTACCCCATAATTTAGTCACCCTCAAGCCCTCCTAGGTGTATATGACTTTCTTCTTTCAGACAAATACTATCTGAGTTATATTTAAAAGTGCCCTGGCTCTTTTAATATTTATAATGGCACTGAATGGGTGATATTCAATAGTCCATCAGTCCAATCGCAATCCATCATAAAAAGTGCTCCACATGCCTCTGGGTTATTAAAGGCCCTCTGAAGCGAATCAATGCATTTTGGTAAGAAAAATATATAGATTTAAAACTTTATAAACTTTATAAAGTTTATAAAACTATTATAAAACTTTCCATTCACTGTCATAATCATGACAGAGGTAGGGATAGCATAAGCTCCGGTGAGAAGTGATGAATGCAGAAGCACAGAAGAGAGAGAGAGAGCAAAACAAAATACGAGTCACAAATTAAAAGTAAAAAACATAAAAACAACAACAACTGTCAGATAATTTCGATTTTAGCCAAGGGGTAATTCAGAGGGAAAAGACCACCAAAGACTGTTTTTGACCAAGTAAAACCCTGTTTAATGTTTCAAACTTCAAAGTATGCTTCGTGGGGTATTTTTTTATTTTTGGGTGAACTATCCCTTTAATAGCTAGTTCATGTGACATACGGGAAACAGAAATTGTCCGGGGTCGTGTTTGCTCTTGGAAACGCTACATACAGTAGGCTATACCCAGATAACACACGTACATCTGCAAGATGTCTGTCAAAGATCTCTTCATCTGGAAAGCATCTGCTGTGTACAAACGTCTGGCAGATGTCTGTAAGATGTCAGTTTTACATTCATTCTAATTCATAAACATCTTAAAGACATCTAGTAGGGGGATGCACCGAATATTCGGCCACCGAAAATGGCCCAAACGGGCATTTTCGTTTTTCGGCCGAAAGACTTTTATCACTGAAACAACACGGCCGAAACAGTATGTAGACGCAAACAGAAACCGCAGCCCGCACCTGCTTGTCTGAAGCAACACATCTGCGGTGTGGACGTATATCAGTAGGCCTATATCCGAGAAAGACCCACGGATAACGATTTGCAAAACATGTAATGCCGAAATTTCAAGAGGGGTGTGTCTGCAGTCGTGCGGGCAGCCAGTGATGAGAGCAGAGACAGAGACAGATGTAGCTTTCAGTGAGTGAAAAACAATGGCTTTACGTTGGTGTTACGTCACAATATTTTAACGATTTGTCCTTTCTATATACTGTATTTTTATAAATATTTATGTTTCAAAAAACCATGGAGGTGAGCCAATGGATATCACATAAGCAACGTGAAAACTGCGCAATATGTGAAAGTGAAAACTGACAGTGCTTTCAGCATCTGACGTGCATTCTCTCAGAGACAATAAGAGACGATTATACTTCATATGCTGATATTAATTTAGTCCCCTAATATTTTTCTTGTGCCCTGAACATGGTGGGAAAAAAATAAAAAGAAACGTATTTTGTGTAAGGTTTGTTTTTTATGAAAGACTTAAATAAAGCTCTTAATTTTCATTGATGACTGCAGTGTTATTAGGGGGTTATGAAAGTCATAATTATGATTTCAGGTGGTCTTAAATGTGGGGACTGAAAGGCAAGAATTGCGATGAAACTTCAAAAGGTTATCCATTGAATAAATATGAGCGCTGCACGTTTCAAAGTCATTTGCTGCTCTGATTTATATGACTAATTCACATTTACAACTCTACGCGTTTCTCTTCCAGCAGGAGGCGCTGTCAGAATAATATTACACTCATGAAAATCACAGAGGCCATCCTTGCCCTGCTAAGACACTTTAGCCGACTGGGGATTCAGGTCAACTGGGAAAAGAGCAAATTCTCCCCAGTGCAGAAAATCTGGACTCAGATTCCATGCTGACGTTTCACACAAACAAGCACGCCCAATCATTGCTGAATGGCCTGAACTAATTTAGGAGCACATCCTACAGAGAGCTCTTTTTGAGCTAAGTGCTAAGCTCCCTGATTTTGAAAATGACCCTCCTGACAGCATTGCTGTGTCCAGTATCCACCTTGTGTGTCTATTTGAACTGCATGCAGAGCTTCAGGTGAGAGTATGAATGTACGAATTTCATACACAGAATTTGTACAAAATTTACATCATTGTCACCAACAGCAGAGAATCAGAAAAGGTCAGCTCGTCTGATTCTTATTTAAACTCGTAAATTAATTAAGAGTGAACCATGCTTAATGGTATCAGATACAAACAATAAATGTGTAACTCAAACATTTGTGTTCTATTAAGAGAAATTGACATTTTGAAAACGCATCAGAATAAAAGCACCTGTTAATTGTGTCTCATCAGCTCCTGTGATTCTGGATCCAAACACTGCAAATCCACATTTTATCCTGTCTGATGATCTGACCAGTGTGAGATACAGGGGGAACAAACAACCGCTTCCTGATAATCCAGAGAGATTTGACTATTATCCATGTGTTCTGGGTTCAGAGGGTTTTAACTCAGGAACACACCGCTGGGATGTGGAGATTAAAAGGAGTCGACGCTGGAGTCTTGGAGTCACTACAGCATCAAACAATAGGAAGGGAGATGATTTCTTCAACACTGATATGTGGAGTGTGCAGTATGGACTGTCTGGCTTTGGATTCCCAATTAAACAGGATCTTGAGCATGTGAAAGTTGATCTGGACTATGACGGAGGAACGGTGTCATTCTCTGATCCTGTAACTAACACACATCTTTACACATTCACAACCACATTTACTGATGCTGTTTTTCCTTTCGTCTGGTGTTACTGCTTTTCCTCTCTGAGGATCTTACCATTCAGTAGTTAGAAATCATTACATCTGTAGGTCTGGATCTTACTGCTTTCATCATGTTTCAATATGTAATTCATATCTCAAGAGTAAGAGCGCTGTTGATCTGAATATAAGTCCGGCTGTGATTGAGCCGCAGTGGATCACGATTAATATCCAGCACTACAAACACACTCTCAAATTTCTGTTAAACACCAGGTCAGGGCCCGTATTCTTAAAGCTTCTAAGAATTCTCTCAGAAAGCTTCTATATTTAGCTTAAAAATTCCTACGCAGGAGTTTTAACTTAAGATTGATTCAGGACCAATCTAAGAGCAACTCTGAGAGAAGAAAATGCAAAAACATTTATCTTAGTGAGGAGGCGGATTGGATGACTGTGATTGGTTGGTTGTCAAAGAAGGAAATAAAATAGCACTAAGTGTAGGGTCTAGTATAAGTCTTCACTTTGAAATTATAGGCGTAATTTTTCTTTTTTTACCACACACACACACACACACATATTATATATTTATTTAAATATGTTTTATTTACTTCACTGTTAATGTTGTATTTAATGTATTTGATAGGAAATGATCAGCAAAACATTAAGGTTCTGAAAGTGCTGTAATTGTTTGTGTGATCTCTTTGCTTATAGAAAGTTGTAAACAGAACAAATCATCACTGCTGATGCATGGTTGCGTTGTTATTAACTCACTGTCATGCATTGTGTGCAAAATATGTCTTTGCCATCCTCATGTTTTGTCAATTTTCTCCAGTGCTAAAGAAACTCTTAAGCCTCTTAAAAGTCCTTGTCCATACTCCTAACAATGTTGGACCTTAAGACCGCTTTTAAGGTGTCAGGATTATGTCTGTGTTTTGTTATGTTCTTGTTTTCCTAGTGTTTTTCCCCCTCTGTTTCCTGTACTTTTTGTTTTCCCCATTTGCTCCCCCTTTTGGTTTAGTAGTTTTAGTTCAGTATTGCCCATATTTGTATTTCCCCCTCTTCATCTTGTTATCTTGTTTGTACCACGCCTTGTTTTCAGAGTATTTAGAGTCTGTGTTTGCACTCCCCGTTTGTCCGCCGTTGACTAACGTTACATGTTCTCGTTTGATGCTCCCGGTTTTTGTTTGTTTGTACTTATTTACAGTGTTTTCTTTAATAAATACACAGTTTTACTTTACTCCGGTTCATGTTCTTCATCTCCATTCCACCTCCCGCACAGCTGTGACATAAGGGTTAAGATGCTTTCTGAATTACTTTTTTCTTTCCTAGGATCTTTTCTTTAATTTCAAGAGGAAACACCCACATTTTGTCACTAGGAGCAGCTCTTTGCTTTTTAATGAATACGGGCCCAGATCAAGTTAATGTCATTTCAGTCTTAATGATTATGAACTCGACTATAAATTAACTTTGCTAAGCGGTCTTTGTGTCTGCGCAAAGAGAGAGAATTGATATTCATTCCTTTCACTTCACAATAATTAAAAATCTATTTGATTTTAAAAGTCTGACAGTAATCAGTGTTGAGTAATACTGTAAGTTTAATCATGCCTGCTTTAAATGTTTAAAAATGATCAACAGTTAAAAACATTAATTAGAGTTTTAGAAAAGTAATCAGTTACATGAACGTTTCAGTTACTTGAAATTATTACACTACATATTATGTTTTAAATAGGGTATCTGTAACCTGTTACAGAATTGTGAGATGTAAACTCGCAATTGTGAAAGGAAAAAAGTCTGGTTTGTGAGATATAATGTAGCAATTACTTTTTTATTTTTATTCAGTGGCGTTTTTTTTATTTATTATTCAGTTTATTTTTATATGCCTGTGATTTTTATGCATATTATTTCACACTTCTGTAGTAAATTTTGTCTGTGTGTGAAGACGTTGCAGGCCATGGAGTAGTGCAAATCCATAAATTAATGTTCTAAAACGATTTCTCACGCTCAAGGAGTTCCCAAAACCCCCAAATAACTGGACCTAATGACTACAGACCTTTAAATATAAAAATATTTATAGCAGATCTTCTTCTCTTTTTCTGCTTTTCACTTCCTGCCCTCCTTCTGAATTTCATACGTCATCAGAATCATGTGACTGCTATGTAATAAGCATCATTTCTCTTTGATTCAAGTGGTTTCTGCATTACATGTAAGTTTCTCTTTGTTAAGTCTGAATGCGTTATGTTTAACCTGAAGAATCCTGATGGTGAAGTCTTCTTTCTGTGATACTGACTCTGTTCTTTCTTGAAGAAAGCAAAAAAGGACACAGCAATCAATGACGAATGAAAACAAACACTTTAAAGAAGGATTATTGAAAAGTTTGTTTCTGAAACTGAAACAAACAGCAGCTCTTTTTCTCTCTTTTTTTTTTTTTTTTTGGTCTCTGAAACCATCATTCAGGAAGTGAAACTAAAGATTTGCTGGAGCTAAAACAGTGAAAATGGATTCACAAGCTGAATATGATTATAATTGTCCTGTATGCTATGAAATCTACAAGGATCCTGTTGTTTTATCATGTAGTCACAGTGTCTGTAAGGGGTGTCTTCAACAGTTCTGGAGAACCAAAGAAACTCAGGAGTGTCCTCTCTGCAGGAGAAGATCCTCAAAAGATGATCCTCCATGTAATCGTGTGTTAAAAAATTTGTGTGAGTCGTTCCTGAAGGAGAGAAATGAGAGGCGTTCATCAGGATCTGAGGAGATCTGCAGTTTACACAGTGAGAAACTCAAACTCTTCTGTCAGGAGGACAAACAGCCGGTGTGTTTAGTATGCAGAGATTCACAACAACATGACAATCACAAATTCAGACCCATCAGTGAAGTGGTTTCATCATACAAGGTAAGACATGTCTATTTTCATATATAAAGAACAATAAATGGTCATAAACAGATATCATCGTATTCGTGTTTGGATGTTTTATTTTATTTATATTACTTATATCAGAGGTTCTCAAGTTTGGCCCTAAAGGTCCAATTTGCTACAGAGTTTAGCTCCAACCTCGCTCGGAGAATAGCGCAAAACAGAAAAAAGAAAAAAAAAAAAAAAAGAAAGAGACGACGGCTGTACATCACAAAGACGATACAATCCGGCGAGAGAGGAAAGAGTCGGCTACAAAAGAGTGAGTGGAAAAATACACTGATAAACAGACCAAAATGGCGGGTCTAGTGGGGCAAATCGGACCATATGATGAAACTGTCGAGCAGTGGAGCTCGTATACTGAGCGGTTTGATTATTTTGTCAAGGCTAACGGAATAAAAGATGAAGTTTTAGTACCAACGTTCCTCAGTGTAATGGGCAGCAAGACATATAATCTACTACGCAGCCTGGTTCAGACCAATAAGCCTGGTGATTGCTTATTTAAGGACATTGTAGCATTGCTCCAAAAACATTATGCACCAAAACCCCTCATCATTGCTGAAAGATTTCGCTTTCATAAACGGAACCAGTTAGAGGGAGAATCGTTTGCACAGTTTGTTGCCGTTTTGAAACGACTGTCGGAACACTGCGAATTTGGCACAGTGCTAAACGACACAATAAGAGCCAGATTTGTCTGTGGACTGCGTAGTGAGACAATTCAAAAGCGGCTCCTATGCGAAAGTAATCTTACATTGGAGCGAGCAATAGAAATCAGTGTATCCATGGAAATGGCTGCGAAAGAGGCGCAAGAGTTAAGCGTATCCAGTCAAGTTCACAAAGTATACAGTGAGAAAATGAAACCGGATGGCAAGAAAGCATGTTACCGCTGTGGGAAGAGTGGTCATCTGGCACAGGAATGCTGGTTCAAAGACAAAGACTGCAGAAACTGTGGAAAAAAAGGGCACATTGAACGTGCATGTCAAAACAAAAAGCTGACTGTAAATGAGAAAGTGAATCCAACTAAACATGTGGAACCAAGGAAAGGTTATGTCTGGAAAAATAAAAAGAAATCAAGTGGAATATATAGGAAAAGATGGGGATGAATCGGATGAAAATGAGTTCTCACATGTTATGTCTGTGTCTTTAAATTCTGATGGCTACTGGGTGACGCCACTGTTGGATGGGGAGGCCGTCCCTATGCAAGTGGACACAGGCTCAGCTGTATCGCTCGTGGCAGAGTCAACCTATCTAGAGACATGGCCACACCTCTGTCCTAAGGAAGCGAAGTTGACCCTGAAATCATACACAGGAGAGCTTGTACCTCTGTCAGGGGTTGTGGATGTGACAGTGGTGCTGAACAAACAGAAGGCAAAATTACCACTGTATATTGTGAAAGGCAGTAGTCACACAGCTCTGATGGGCCGATCATGGCTAGAGAAAATAAAGTTCAACTGGCAGGAAGTTCACTTAGTAGCGAAAGAGTCTATCAGTTTGCAAAACATCCTGAGGAAACATGCAGAGGTGTTTGGTGACGAACTAGGAAACATGAAAGACATTACGGTTAAACTGGCTTTTAAACCTGACAGTAAACCGAAGTGCCTAAAAGCTCGCACTGTTCCTTATGCGATAAAGCCAAAAGTGGAAACTGAACTAGACCGCCTGGAGAAAACTGGAGTACTTAAAGGTTGTATCAGCGATTTCTAGCCTAAAACATAAAGTGTCAATTTCAGCTGACCTTTCTTCACGATCCGCTCGCTGCCTGCCCCATAAATTGTCTGTGAAAAAACCGCGTCTCTCTGGTCAGCCTAGGGTCCGAGATATGCCAAAAAAACAATCGGCGCTATCAACACACCACAGATAACCAAACAGTGTTCCAACCAATCAGCGTCAGGGATTTGGTGTTGTGGACTTTCCTACTGGTGCTGGGATGTGAGGGAGGCGGAGCGAAAGTCCACAACACCAAATCCCTGACGCTGATTGGTTGGAACACTGTTTGTTTTTGTGTGGAAAGGTTGGTAGTGCCGATTGTTTTTTTGGCATATCTCGGACCCTAGGCTGACCAGAGAGACGCGGTTTTTTCACAGACAATTTATGGGGCAGGCAGCGAGCGGATCGTGATGAAAGGTCAGCTGAATTTGATACTTTATGTTTTAGGCTAGAAATCGCTGATACAACCTTTAAGAAAGTATGTGTGAGTGAGTGGGCCACGCCCATTGTTCCTATATTAAAAAGGATGGAACAATCCGAATTTGTGGTGATTTCAAGGTTACTGTCAACCCTGTTTTAACTGTGGAACAGTACCCCTTGCCGTTAATCGAAGATCTTTTTGCTGGATTAGCAGGCGGTCAGAAATTCAGCAAAATAGACTTATGCCATGCTTACCTTCAAATGCAGGTAGATCCTGTTTCCCAAGAGCTGTTGACCATCGTGACCCACAAGGGCCTATATAGATATCAGCGGTTACCTTTTGGGATAACTTCGGCTCCAGTATTGTTCCAGCGTGCCATGGACCAGATCTTGAGTGGCTTGGATGGAGTACAGTGTTATCTCGATGACCTGTTGATCACAGGAAAAGATGATGAGGACCATCTCAGGAACTTGAGTGCGACACTGCAGCGGCTAAAGGAGTATGGTCTCAGGGTAAAGAAGGACAAATGTGAATTCTTTCAACCCACCTTCGAATATCTTGGGCACGTAATTGACAGCGCTGGTCTCCACACAGCGTCATCGAAGGTAAAAGCTGTTGTGGATGCACCATCTCCAAAGAACGTAAGCCAGCTGAGATCATTCCTAGGGCTACTGACATACTATGCAAGGTTCATGCGAAACCTGGCCAGCAGGCTTCGTCCCTTACATGAACTGTTGAACAAGTCCAAACAATGGAAATGGTCCGACAGATGTGAGAAGGCATTCAGGGATGTGAAATGTGTATTAACACAATCCAAGGCCCTCACGCATTACAACCCTTCACTACCGATACAGCTGGCATGTGATGCTTCGCCATACGGTGTCGGCGCAGTACTGTCACACGTTATGCCAACTGGTGAAGAAAGGCCAATCGCCTTTGCGTCAAGGACCCTGAATTCGGCAGAGAGCAATTACGCTCAAATTGAGCGAGAAGCCTTAGCAATCATATTTGGTGTCAAGAAATTTCAGCAGTACTTGTTTGAGCACAGATTTACTCTACTCACTGACCACAGACCACTTACCTCTATCTTTGGTCCCCAAACCGGCATTCCCTCATTGGCGGCAAATCGCATGCAGCGCTGGGCTCTGTTGTTGTCAGCACATCAGTATGACATCAAGTACAGGAGATCCGAGCAGCACTGTAACGCAGACGGACTGTCCAGGTTGCCTCTGTCGAACACACCATCAGAAGGCAGTCAAGCTGACATCTTTTACTTTAAGGAAGTGCAAAGTGCACCTGTCACTGCAGCTCAAGTGAAACGATTCACAAGAACTGACCCAGTTTTGTCAGAAGTTTTGGCCTGGATCTCTCATGGAAAGAGAGGAGAGATGACAGACAACTTCAGACCTTATCTGGTTCGACGAAATGAGCTGACGGTGCAATCTGGCTGCCTACTATGGGGTTATCGGGTCGTTATACCCCCGCCTCTAAGAAACCTTTTGCTGAAAGAACTTCATGCAGGCCATGCAGGAGTAGTGAGGATGAAAGAGTTGGCACACAGCTATTTCTGGTGGCCTGGCATTGATGCAGAAATCGAAGAGGAAGCAAGGGGTTGTCCAGATTGCCAGAATGTAAGAAACATGCCACAGATAGCCCCCTTGCACCCATGGGACCAAGCAGATTGTATTGTCACAACAGCAAAAGCAGGTGGAGAGGCGATGTAAGGCGAAGTTTAGAAGTTTCAACAGAGGGGATGGAAAGGGAGCAAAATGGGTACCCGCAACCATTCTTGCACAAACTGGCCCTGTTTCGTACATTGTTGAAACTAAAGACAATCAGACATGGAGGAGACATGTTGACCAGTTATTGTCTTTAGCAATCTCTGGTGATGGCCCCTGTGATTTGGAGGCCCAACAACAACGCGGGTCTCACATGAACCCTGGTAAGGATGTGGTACCAGAAATCTTGCCCACACCACCTTCTACTGAACCTCGGGTAAGCGTTCCTTCTGAGGATACATCACCTACACCAGCTATACCAGTGGCTGTGACAGACACGCTAGTAAAACCACCACCTGTGTCTCCTCTTCATCGTTATCCGACTAGAGTGCGGAAACAACCTCAAAGACTGGATCTCTAGTTAGTGGCTAACCCACGTCGCTGGGGCAGAATAATCCCCAGGGTTCAGCCAGGGAAACGAGGTAGTCTACCCTCTTTCCCTAGTCCTAGAAGTTATGTGCATATATATGTATTTAAAAGTTTATTTTTCTTCTATCGTTAATGTTCCTAAAGTGAAAAAAAAAACCATATATATGCTGTCAAAAGTCTTTAGTTGTTGGGGTTGATGTTTAAAGTAAAAGGGGAGGAGTATGTTGTGTATTGCATTTCAAGCGTTATACATTTTGTCCTTGCGACACCCCGTACTGGTTCTCTGTTCCATGCACATGCGCAGTGTGCGCTCAATGTAACCCTGTATACGAGTGAACAGGTAGTAAAAGTGGCATTGTGCAAAGGCTTGTGTTGGTGTCGTCGTTTAATGAAGTATACGTTCGTCTAAAGAGGATACAACAATCAATGATTTCTCTTAGCAGCTGGTGTTTTATATAATTTCATTTTGTTCATTTCTAGGTGGAGCTCAATACAGAACTGAAGTCTTTACAAGAGAGACTGAAACACAAAGAAAACCTTAAAGGAAATTTTGAAGAAATAGTTCAACACATCATAGTGAGAAAAAAAAGAACATTGTTGCTTTTGTAGGTGGTTTTGTGTGTTAATATTTGTTCATTCACATGACTGAATAAATGTGTTTCTATTTCAGTTTCAAGCTGAGGACACAGTGTGTCAAATTACACAGCAGTTTGAGAAGCTCCATCAGTTTCTCAGAGATGAAGAAGAAGCTACAATCACTACACTGAGGGAGGAAGAGGAGGACAAGAAGCAAATGATGAAGGAGAAGCTGGAGGAGATCAACAGACACATCTCAGCTCTTTCAACCACAATCAAAGACACGGAGGAGATGATGAAAGACAATGACGTCTGCTTTCTAAAGGTCTGATTTCAGATCATTGATTGATTGATTGATTGATTGATTGATTGATTGATTGTTTGATTTAGTTGTTGATAATAAATTGTGTGTTTGTTCTGCAGAAGTTTCCAGTCTCAATGGAAAGGTGAGTGATCTGCTGGTGTCTCTGGTGTCTCTGCTTCTGATCCAAAGCCACTGCAGTTCTGACTCCTGAATGTTCTTCCAGAGTCCAGATCTCACAGCCGGATCCACAGACGCCTTCTGGAGCTTTGATTCATGTGCCACGTTACTTGGGCAACCTGCCGTTCAGAGTCTGGAAGAAGATGCAGGATATTGTCCAAAACTGTGAGTCTGGAGAAGATCTGTGCTTTTAAGCCCGGGACACACCAACCCGACGCTAACCAACTAGCGCAGACGAAAGCCGACCATCTTGTCGCCTCTAGTCGGCTGCGTCTGCGGGCGTCTGGGCAATTAAACTGAGCTCGAACACACCGAACTGACGACACCCGACTACTAACTAGAAGGTGCTTTCTGTGCATGCGTGAGGAGATATACCGTTGCGTACCTGCAGATGGCAGTAGTCTGTTATGTCCAGTGTTGTGCAAGTTACTTCCAAAATGTAATACATTATATATTACTAGTTACTGTCTTTTAAAAGTAATTAGTTACATTACAATATTACTGTCTCTAAATTGTAATGCGTTACACTACTTTTAAGTTATTTTTGAGTTACTTTCATCAAAATATCCACAGACCGGTATGTCTATTAATGTTACGTTGTAGTTTAGGTTAAACATGGATAAGCACAAACCACATTAATACATTCATAAATAACACCGGTAAATATAAAGCAAAGTGTTATAATGTACAATCATTAAACACAATAAATAGCCTATAGGCTATTTTAAATGGTTTTCAGAACAAAACAAGAATGAAGAATATAAGTTGCTAAACAAGCCAAAACGAATTAGGGTAAAAGCGAAACTAAGCAAACCGTAGGGTGATATGGCCGCAGCCAAGCCAAGACCGGTTGCTCACTGAAGCTAAGCAGGGCTGAGCCTGGTCAGTACCTGGATGGGAGACCTCCTGGGAAAACTAGGTTGCTGTTGGAAGAGGTGTTAGTGAGGCCAGCAGGGGGTGCTCACCCTGTGGTCTGTGTGGGTCCTAATGCCCCAGTATAGTGACGGGGACACTATACTGTAAAAAGCACCGTCCTTTGGATGAGACGTTAAACCACGGTCCTGACTCTCTGTGGTCACAAAAAATCCCATGGCACTTCTTGTAAAGAGTAGGGGTGTAACCCCGGTGTCCTGGCCAAATTCCCTTCACTGGCCTTAATCAATCATGGCCTCCTAATAATCCCCTTTCATTGAATTGTCTCCATCACTCTCTCCTCTCCACCTGTAGCTGGTGTGTGGTGAGCGCACCGGCGCCGTTGTACAAACTCAGCAGCATATGTCACTCAGTCTTTTCCTTTCGTTTTGAAAATCTGTTAATTGGGCTATTTATGTCAGATATATTTCGCGTATTCATTCATTTTATATACAGAATATGATTTAATAAAAACAGATTTTGTCGTTGATCAGCTCGTCTTCAATAGCTTCGTTCCACACAGCCATAGTTGGTTTCGAATTGTGCGAATTGCGAAATGATGACAGCGAGCCGGTTCCCTCTTGACTCCTTCCTTTGCTTGTTACGTCACTTCACGTTCAAGTCCTCCACGCGCTCTGATTCGATGTCTGAACAGCCAATAAGAGCGCTCTCTTTCCCAGACGGCCCCGACAAGCCCGACGCCGATTCAACATGTTGAATCGGGCAAACTTTGACCGACGCGAGCCCGACGAAAGCTGACGAGAGCCGACGTGCGGAACAAACCGAACCGACACGCTTCACCGACGCCCACCAACTGCCCGATGAGGCCAGACGGCCGATCGTCGGCTTGGTGTGTCCCGCCCTTTACACATACACTGGAAATGGATGAAGATTTGCAGATTTAAAAATGTCTGATGTGTTTGATCACCTGTTGATTGTGTCTCATCAGCTCCTGTAATTCTGGATCCAAACACTGCAGATCGATTTCTCCTTCTGTCTGATGATCTGACCAGTATGAGATACATTTTTGTCAGTGAATTGCTTCCTGATAATCCAGAGAGATTTGACAGCTATTCCTGTGTTCTGGGTTCAGAGGGTTTTAACTCAGGAACACACTGCTGGGATGTGGAGGTTAAAGAGAGTCGATACTGGAGTGTTGGAGTAACTACAGCATCAAACCAAAGGAAGGGATGTGGTTTCTTTGAAAAGTGTGAAAGTGATGTCTGGAATGTGCAATACAGAATGAAAAATCGGTATGGTTTTCCTGTTAAAAAGGATCTTTGTCGTGTGAGAGTGTATCTGGACTATGACAGAGGAAAGGTGTCATTCTCTGATCCTGTAACTAACACACATCTACGCACATTCACAACCACCTTCACTGATGCTGTTTTTCCTTTCTTCTTTTGTTTTAGTTTTTCCTCTCTGAGGATCTTACCATTCAATAATCAGTAAATATTACACCTGCAGGTCTGGATTGAGCTGCTTTTCTTTTTTACAGTCATGATTTTCCAGTCATTAATCCATGAAAAATAAGCCTCTTAATGCTTTGATACTTTTCTTTGCTTGTTTAAGAAAAAGGTTTGAAACATCAGCAGTGTTGAAACTGTGCAATCTGGTTGTTGGTAAAAGTTATAGCATTCATAAACCCAAGTGTCCTGCTCTGTTGTTTTATATACAGGTGCATCTCAATAAATTAGGATGTCATGGAAAAGTTCATTTATTTCAGTAATTCAACTAAATTGTATTAAATAAATTCAGTGCACACAGACAAAAGTAGTTTAAGTCTTTGGTTATTTTAATTGTGATGATTTGGCTCACATTTAACAAAACCCCACCAATTAACTATTTTAACAAGTTAGAATACTTCATAAGACCAATAAAAAACATTTTAGTGAATTGTTGGCCTTCTGGAAAGTATGTTCATTTACTGAATATGTACTCAATACTTGGTAGGGACTCCTTTTGCTTTAATTACTGCCTCAATTCGGCGTGGCATGTAGGGGATCAGTCTGTGGCTCTGCTGAGGTGGCATGAAAGCCCAGGTTTCTTTGACAGTGGCCTTCAGCTCATCTGCATTTTTTGGTCTCTTGTTTCTCATTTCCCCTCTTGACAAAGAGGTTCAGGTCTGGTGAGTTTGCTGGCCAGTCAAGCACACCAACACCATGGTCATTTAACCAACATTTGGTGCTTTTGGCAGTGTGGGCAGGTGCCAAATTCTGCTGGAAAATGAAATCAGCATTTTTAAAAAGCTGGTCAGCAGATTGAAGCATGAGGTTCTCTAAAATTCCTTGGTAAAACAGGTGCAGTGACTTTGGTTTTCAAAGAGCACAGTGGACCAACACCAGCAGATGACATTACACCCCAAATCATCACAGACTGTGGAAACTTAACACCGGACTTCAAGCAACTTGGGCTATGAGCTTATCCAGCCTTCCTCCAGACTTTAGTACCTTGGTTTCCAACTGAAATACAAAACTTGCTCTCATCTGAAAAGAGAACTTTGAACCACTGGGCAACAGTCCATTTCTTCTGCTCCTTAGTTCACCCAAATTCACCCAAATTCTTGAATTGATTTTGCTTGACAAGCCTCTTAAGGCTGCGGTTCTCTCGGTTGGTTGTGCATCTTTTTCTTTCACTCAACTTTGTTAACATGCTTGGATACAGCATTCTGTGACCAGCCAGCTTCTTTGTCAATGAATGTTTGTGGCTTACCCTCCTTGTGAAAGGTTTCAATGACTGTCTTCTGGACAACTGTCAGATCAGCAGTCTTCCCCATGATTGTGTAGCCTAGTGAACCAAACTGAGAGACCATTTTGAAGGCTCAGGAAACCTTTGCAGGTGTTTTGAGTTGATTAGCTGATTGGCATGGCACCATATTCTAATTTGTTGAGATAGTGAATTGTGAATTGGTAGGTTATTGTTAAATGTGAGCCAAATCATCACAATTAAAAGAACCAAAGACTTAGACTACTTCAGTCTGTGTGCATTAAATTTATTTAATACACAAGTTTCACAATTTGAGTTGAATTACTGAAATGAATTAACTTTTCCTCGACATTCTAATTGATTGAGATGCACCTGTATTAGGCACAAATAAAATCCTGTCAATGCTAAATGTTTCAAGTTTTTTAAATTTTGTAATTCACATATTAAAGTATGGCAATAAATTAAATTCATACATAAAGACATACAGTGGTTGGACAATAATTCTAGCACAATTAGTGGGCCTGGGAACGCCATGATTTTGCAGCCCAAAGTATCACTTATCCACCCAAGAGTCAGGGTGGAAAGATTTTTGGGGGGGGTTCCCAACACTGTAACTATCCCAGATGTGCAGGAAATGCACTAACAAATAAAGTTCAATAAATAAAACACTCACAAATAAGTTGATTAGACTAATTTGAATTAGTCTTACATTATTGTACTTTCATTGTTCTTTTGTGTTCGATTCAAGGTTTTGTAGCATTATACTTGAGAGAGTTTAAAGGCAAGTGCATTTTGTTAAAATTTAATCACAATATTTATGACTTGTTTAAACACATCCAAAGGTTATCAGAAACTCCACCCTCACATTTACCAGGAAGAGACTTGTTATTTTTCATTTCTGTCATACTTACTCTCTGTCTTGAAAAAAAAAAAAAAACTATTAAATCAGCGTTCAATGGAGAAAGAAGAGGAACACTTTCAAGAAGGATTTTTTTTTTTCTGAACAGGCAGTAGATTCTTTATATATATATATATTTTTTTTTAAACCATCATTCAGAAAGTGAAAGCAAAGTTTACACTGCTGGAGCTCAAACAGTTAAAATGGCTTCACTAAATGTATCTGCAGAAGAGCTTTCTTGTCCTGTGTGCTGTGAAATCTTCAAGGATCCTGTTATTTTATCATGTAGTCACAGTGTCTGTAAAGAGTGTCTTCAACAGTTCTGGAGAATCAAGGCAACTCAGGAGTGTCCTATCTGCAGGAGAAGATCCTCAAATCGTGATCCTCCATGTAATCTGGTGTTAAAAAACTTGTGTGAGTCATTCCTGAAGGAGAGAAATGAAAGCTGTTCATTAGTTTCTGAAGAGATCTGCAGTTTACACAGTGAGAAACTCAAACTCTTCTGTCTGGAGGACAAACAGCCGGTGTGTTTAGTGTGCAGAGATTCACAGAAACACGTCAATCACACATTCAGACCCATCAGTGAAGTTGTTTCATCATATAAGGTAAGACAGTGTCTCTTAATTGAAATGTAAAGAACAATATTTTCCTGATTTCTTCTGCCTTTGTGTATATCTCCTACAAAATGTTAATATTTTTTAAATAAATACTGTATGTCATTAAAAGTCAACCTAAGTAAAATATTTTTAAGCAAAAAAAAAAAAAAAAAAACATACATATCACCCATGTGAGGAAATCCAATTGGTCCCTTTAAAAACAAAAAACAGCCTAAAGCTATGTCCTATAGTCATGTCTGCACTGTGAAAAGTTTTCACCAGATTCAACTTAAAAACCTTTAAGACCTTTAAGAAAAAGTTCAGCAGTTGCCTTAAATTTTTAAGTTAAATCAGCTTAAACCTACAAGTAATTTAAGTTATTACAATAAAAATTAGTTGATTGAACGGAAATTACCTAAGTTGATTTACCCTAAAATTTCAAGGCAGCTGCTTAAAATTTTTAAGTTGAAACCTGGTGAAAACTTTTTACAGCGTAATAACTGGAGATCAAACTTTAAAGCTTTGTTGGGATTTTAGCCCACCTTTTTTTGAAGAACTGCTTTATTTCAGCAACACTGGATGGTTTACCAGCATGAACAGCCTGTTTAAAGTTCTGCAAACTGGGTTCAAGTCAGGCCACACCAAAACTTTAATTCTATTTTAGCCATTCAAGGTGGATGTACTTATTTGAATCATTGTTTTGCTGCTTGAGCTTCAACTTACGGACTGAAGGCCTGGCATTCTTCTTTAGTATTCACTGGTTAAGAGCAAAAAAATGCAGATCTCTCAGAGCAGCTCTTTTGTGACTTCTTGGATGAGACAATTCTAGGATGCTTTGCGACGGAGATAATAACTGTCAGTGTGATTTTTTGAGTCCCAAAGCTTTTAACAAACTTTATGCTTCTGGAAGTGTTCTATTGAAGTGGTGATTTAATTGAACAGGACTGGCAGTATTTAGGATTAGTTCAGGAGTGATCAGGAGTCTATTCCAGCACAACACCATTATGAATGTAATTTCATAGGTTTGGGAAAATAGTAACTATGGGAACAAATACATTCTCATGCATTGGATAACATTGTTATATAAAAACTGTATTTTGTTTTACCCGCACTTTGATTTATGAATCAATTTACTACAGCACTACACAATCTTATCACTGTATTCACATAGCAGCTAGTACAAGCCTCTCAAGGCTGCGGTTCTCTCGGTTGGTTGTGCATCTTTTTCTTCCACACTTTTTAATTCCACTTAACATTCTGTTAACATGCTTGGATACAGCACTCTGTGAACAGCCAGCTTTTTTGGCAATGAATGTTTGTGGCTTACCCTCCTTGTGAAGGGTGTCAATGATTGTCTTCTGGACAACTGTCAGATCAGCAGTCTTCCCCATGATTGTGTAGCCTAGTGAACCAAACTGCGAGAACATTTTGAAGGCTCAGGAAACTTTGCAGGACTTTTGAGTTGATTAGCTGTTTGGCATGTCACCATATTCTAATTTGTTGAGATAGAGAATTGGTGAGTTTTTGTTAAATGTGAGCCAAATCACAATTAAAAGAACCAAAGACTTAAACTACTTCAGTCTGTGTACAATGAATTTATTAAATACACGAGTTTCACAATTTGTGTTGAATTACTGAAATAAATTAACTTTTTTTTTTTTCACATAGCAGTTGGTATTTCATATATATTTTGTTCAATTTCAGGAGGAGCTCAATACAAAACTGAAGTCTTTACAAGAGAAACTCGTAGACAATGAAAACTTTAAAGAAGAGTTTGAGAAAACAGTTCAACACATCAAGGTGAGATAACAGAATATAGAATCATTTTCATTACAGCTGTATGATCACTATTTAATTATCACTATATGTGATTTCAGTCTCAAGCTGAGCACACAGAGCATCAGATTAAACAGCAGTTTGAGAAGCTTCATCAGTTTCTCAGAGATGAAGAAGAAGCTACAATCACTGCACTGAGGGAGGAAGAGGAGCAGAAGAAGCAGATGATGAAGGAGAAGCTGGAAGAGATCAACAGACACATCTCAGCTCTTTCACACACAATCAAAGACACAGAGGAGATGATGAAAGACAATGACGTCTGCTTTCTACAGGTATGATTTCAGATCATTGATTGATTGATTGATTGATTGATTGATTGATTGATTGATTGATTGATTGATTGATTGAGTTGTTGATGATCAATGGTGTGTTTGTTCTGCAGGAGTTTCCAGTCTCAATAGAAAGGTGAGTGATCTGCTGGTGTCTCTGGTGTCTCTGCTTCTGATCCAAAGTCACTGCAGTTCTGACTCCTGAATGTTCTTCCAGAGTCCAGATCTCACAGCCGGATCCACAGATACCTTCTGGAGCTTTGATTCATGTGCCACGTTACTTGGGCAACCTGGCGTTCAGAGTCTGGAAGAAGATGGGGGACGTTGTCCAAAACAGTGAGTCTGGAGAAGATCTGTGTTTTTACACATACACTGTAAATAGGGGGAAATATAGAGATTTAGATGTCTGATCATTAAATGAACATCAGAATAAAAGCAGTTGTTGATTGTGTTTCATCAGCTCCTGTGATTCTGGACCCAAACACAGCTCATCCACGCCTCGTCCTCTCTGATGATGTGACCAGTATGCGATACAGTGAGAACAAGCAACCACCTCCTGATAATCCAGAGAGATTTGACAAGTATCTCTGTGTTCTGGGTTCAGAGGGTTTTAACTCAGGAACACACTGCTGGGATGTGGAGGTTAAAGAGAGTCGATACTGGAGTCTTGGAGTCACTACAGAATCAAACCAGAGGAAGGGACGTGATTTCTGTAACAGCCATGTCTTGTGTGTGAAGTATGATCCTTGCAAAAGGTCTAAACCATTTGGTTTTAATGTTGAACAGGATCTTGAGCGTGTGAGAGTGTATCTGGACTATGACAGAGGAACAGTGTCATTCTCTGATCCTGTAACTAACACACATCTACACACATTCACAACCACCTTCACTGACACTGTCTTTCCATTCTTCTGTTGTTTTCCGTCTCTGAGGATCTTACCGTTCAATAGTTAGTAATCGTCCTCCTGTTTTCATCTTTTTCAGTCAGAAATTAAAAGTTTTATTCAAGTGCTAAACTGAAGTGCTGATTCTAGGTTTCAGATGATTAATGTAGGCATGTGCTCACTGCAGAATGTCATGCATTTATTTCTGTTGATGTGCAGGACGATGCAGAACAGATAGCGAGACAAAAACTGGTTCGACATCTCTGTACGTGCTGCTCACATCTCCAAACTGTGATAATGAGCACGATAAGCAGAATTGTGTTTATCACTGTGAATTCAACATGTGAAGAAATCATTTTGACAAAGATTTGATCATGACAGACCCTGTGAGTTTCAAACACACTCACCAACAAATAAAGAACAACAAACGCAAAGAGTCTATTTTTTTTTTTTTTTATTAGTTTGTTCTGTAATGTGCTCATTGTAAATGTATTCCCTGATGTTCCTGTCTGACCAGCTGTTTAACATACCAAAACAGGTTCAGAAAGTGATTCACCCTTTAAAAACTATATTCAGAAGAGGCAGACTCATTATTTCACTTCATTTCTCTCATACGGACACAGTTTTTCCATTTCTATACAAAAATAAACCAGGATTCAACAGTCAAGGAGGCATGAAAGGAGGAACTTTCAAGAAGACGGCAGATTTTTGTGTTTCCAATGTTTTTTTTTTGTTTTTTTTTTTGTTTTTTGAAAGTATCATTCTGAAAGTGAAATTAAAGTTAAGATTGTTGGAGTTCAAACGTGAAAATGGCTTCAGCTGAATGTGATTATATTTGTTTCTTGTGCTCTGATATCTTCAAGACACCTGTTGTTTTATCTTGTAGTCACAGTTTCTGTAAAAAGTGTATTCACCACATTTGGAGAACCAAGAAAACTCGGGAGTGTCCTGTCTGCGGGAGAAAATGCTCAAAAGAAAAGCCTCCATGCAATTTAGTGTTAAAAAATTTGTGTGATTCGTTACTGAAGGAGAGAAATGAGAGGCGTTTATCAGTATCTGAGGAGACCTGCAGGTTACACAGAGAGAAACTCAAACTCTTCTGTCTGGAGGACAAACAGCCGGTGTGTTTAGTGTGCAGAGATTCACAACAACATGAAAATCACAAATTCAGACCCATCAGTGAAGCTGTTTCATCATATAAGGTACTGTAACAAAGAATTAGGGTTGTGATTAAGATAAATTTATTCATTTTACTCGTACTATGTATTACATACATAAAAATTTAGCTTAAATCTGTGGTGTCTTATAGATTTTCACTTTAAATTGTAGGTGGAGCTTAATACAGCACTGAAGTCCTTACAAAAGAAACTTAAACACAAAGAAAATTTTAAAAGACAGTTTGAAAAAACAGTTCGACACATCAAGGTGAGGACTGATTTGTTTAAATGTATTCTCAAGTTTTATTTTAAATTTAATGCTGTACTGGTGTACTGGGTTGTCTGAGAGAGTCGCATGTTCCTTTTTTTTACTGGAAAATACACAACTGTTCATGTATAACCATGATTGAGTGCAGCAGTGGACAAAACACAGACAATCTGATGAATATTCATAAGATCAGAAACCAGCTGACATTATGCATCTAACTGTGGGAAGGTTTTTTTTTTTTTTTTTTGTCTAAGTGAATGTGTCTTGATTTCAGTTTCAAGCTGAGCAGACAGAGCATCAGATTAAACAGCAGTTTGAGAAGCTTCATCAGTTTCTCAGAGATGAAGAAGAAGCTACAATCACTGCACTGAGGGAGGAAGAGGAGCAGAAGAAGCAGATGATGAAGGAGAAGCTGGAGGAGATCAACAGACACATCTCAGCTCTTTCACACACAATCAAAGACACGGAGGAGATGATGAAAGCCAGTGATGTCTGCTTTCTAAAGGTCTGATTTCAGATCATTGGTTGATTTATTGATTATTTGATTGAGCAGTTGATGATCAATGGTGTGTTTGTTCTGCAGAAGTTTCCAGTCTCAATGGAAAGGTGAGTGATCTGCTGGTGTCTCTGGTGTCTCTGCTTCTGATCCAAAGCCACTGCAGTTCTGACTCCTGAATGTTGTTCCAGAGTCCAGATCTCACAGCCGGATCCACAGACGCCTTCTGGAGCTTTGATTGATGTGCCACGTTACTTGGGCAACCTGCAATTCAGAGTCTGGAAGAAGATGCATTACATTGTCCAAAATAGTGAGCTATGAGAAGATCTGTGTTTTCAGTTATTTAACAGTGGGAATATTTACAGATTTAGAGATTCAATAATGCATAATCTGTGTTTGGTTCACTCTTGATCGTTGATTGTGTCTCATCAGCTCCTGTCATTCTGGATCCAAACACAGCTCATCCATGTCTCGCCCTGTCTGGTGATCTGACCAGTGTGAGAAACAGTGAGAACAATGATCTGCTTCCTGATAATCCAGAGAGATTTGACATTTTTAACTGTGTTCTGGGTTCAGAGGGTTTTAACTCAGGAACACACAGCTGGGATGTGGAGGTTAAAGGAAGTCAAAACTGGACTCTTGGAGTAACTACAGCATCAAACCAGAGAAAGGGACCTGATTTCTTTAGCACTGATGTCTGGAGCGTAACATACGGATGGTCTCAATGGGCTGGTTTTCGTGTTAAACAGGATCTTAAGCGTGTGAAAGTTGATCTGGACTATGACAGAGGAACGGTGTCATTCTCTGATCCTGTAACTAACACACATCTACACACATTCACAACCACCTTCACTGACACTGTCTTTCCTTTCTTTAATAGTGTTTCTCTTCTGAGGATCTTACCGTTCAATAGTCAGTAATGGTTACAGCTGTAGGTCTGGATCTTCCTGCTTTCATCATGTTTTAATATTTGCCTCACATCACATGAATAAGAGTGATTTGAATATCAGTAGGACTGTGATTGGGCCACAGTTTATCACATGACATGACTGATATCCAGCACTAAAGACATTACACACGCATATTTTTTGTTTATTTGTAAATTAATAATTGTTCATTGTAGTTGAATTTTAGTAGTGATCATTTTGCAAAGATTCTTTTCCTGCTAAAACATAACATAAAATTAAACTCTCTGGAATTATACTGACTAATCTGGAGGAAAGAGCAAAGGACACTGCTTTGTCTGTCATTTCGGCTGGTCAAAAGGGGGCGCAACACCATCAATTTAGCCAAGGAAGAGGACTACTACAACATGTTAAAAATACGTTTAAAGCAACACTAAGTCACTTTTCCCTCAATGCTCCCTCTACAGGTTAGAAGCGGAATTGTCCATTACTTCTGTCGTAAATAATTTAGCCTACCGTCGTGTCACATGCACGTAATTTGTTTGGAGGCAATCCAGGACCGGCTTTAGAAATAACAATGATTCAAAAACTTACATAGTGCTGTTATGGCTGATAGAGGGTCGCAAAGCGAATACGAAAGTGCCGTTTCACCCTGTTATAAGTTGATGAACCACTACCATGAGTTCGGAAACATTATTTTAAGGTAAAAAAGTTACTTAGTGAGGCTTTAATATATATTGCAAACTAATCAAGAATCAATTGCATTATTTAGTCATGCTATTTGACTGGTAGTCATATTAGCACCTATTAAAAAAATAAAAAACATTTTTTGTTTGTTTGTGTGTGAAACTCTCGTGACTTGAGGCTGAGCTCTAATTGGCTTGTTTCACATTTTCCTCGGCGCTGAGCACAGCGTTCCAGACCCTCCCACCAAGATCTTAGCCTCATGTACTGTTCTCGAATGTAATATCTGACTGCAATATCTTTTCACAGATTAGAGTAAATTCGTTTTTATCTTTGTAAAGAAACCTTTTTTCAGCCGTTCAAATGAAGAAAAATAAAATTAAAATACGGATCATTGAACTTGGATGGAGTTTGCTCGCTAGATGCAATGTAAGTCATGCCTTTTATCGCTTTCACTGTTTGTTGTTTCAAAGTCCTGTCACCTAAGCGTTGTGGGGCCAACTACACAGAAAGTAACTGAAACAATGCAGTTTAACAGTCACTTCTTTAATTGGACATACATTCAGTTATATCTGACAACTTGACAAATATATAGTCAATCCCATTATAATTAGGTATTAAAAAATTAATAAACTTGTTGGGCTTTATTAAACTTTATGAAAATGAATTGATATGCAGTCTTTTACTACAAATCGACTTTAACAGTCTTTAAACTAAGATCTATCCTGTGGTGACCTCGTGTGGACGACATTATTATGGCCTCTCTGAATCACATTAATATATAAAGTTCACTAAGAATGTCGATATACCGCCACATGTATCTTGTGAATCTATTGTTTTCCCCTTTTATGTTTGGTGTCATTTTAAATGTCTTGGGGAAATGGTCTTAATTTCACAGCAGTCACTTATGAAAAAGATTTAAAACAGATTTTTTTTTCTGCAATAAAATTTAAACTCAGTCCTAACAAATTAAGTGAACTTAAAAGCACAGGTAAAAGACCTACACCAGAGGTCACCAGACTCTCTAATGTGCATTCTGAAACTAGATTTGTAAAATACTGTGGTTGGACAAGCAACACTACAAAGTCCAATGTCTCTTGCAAAGTTAATGTGGCAAAAACCAGAGGAAATATAGGGTCAATTAGATGTCCGACCTCACCAGGCGTCCTGCACCTACAAGTAAAGCACTTAAACAGCATTACAAAGACCTCTAAATTACTATTGTGAAATGCATTAAGTGTTTATTTCTATAGATTTTATTTTATGTAATGCTAAATTGATGAAACATGCTCAACTAATTGCCGCTTGGTTGTTACTAGAGATGCACCGATTGCAACTTTGTTGGCTGAAAAAAAAAATTCAATAAAAAAAATAAAATAAAATTATAAGTGTAACGAAGGCCAGCAAGTAGGTGCTGTGCAGGTAAACCTCACTCCTCAATCTCAAGAGACGCACTAGCAACTGATGCTAGGGGTTGCAGCCTTTAGCCTCCTTGTTAGTGGCTTGTTAGTGGCTAAAGGTCCGAGGCCGCTCGGAGCGGGTGCGGTGGGACCCGGGTGTGAGGGGTTACATAAGAATGGATTATGAAGGCATATATGTTCAAAGTAAATTAACTGTTAAGTTGACTAATATTATTATTAATTAGAAGTGCTTGGGGAGCAAGGATAACTAAAAAATTTACATGCACAAAACTACACATGTACATATTTATTCGTATTATAATTCATTCTTAACAAAAAGCGAATGACACTTGAAACCTGCTCAAGGAATTCGCGGTATTTGAATCAGAATATGAAGCAGTCACGTGGTTGTGTGCGAAAACGAAGCTTCGGACATCACAGGTCACGTGGTTATGGCAAAACGAATCAAGCTCCGGTACAGTGCTTCACTGTGAGATGTTTCGTTTTTTTGATACAAGCTTCAAAGCTTCGGTGTCAAACGTCACATCACTACTAATGACATAAACATATAAACTTATCACTTTATAATGTGAAATTGATCCCTTTTTCTGGCCTGTCAGCAGTAATTTTGAAAAACCTTTTGGAATACAAGCCTACTTTCTGAGATGACATTATGACAGGGTAGGGCAGGGTACAAGGAAGGAAAGCACAGAAAAGGGAATAGTATGAAAACATAGCATTCATTGTGGTACAGAATTAGTGTTCATTGCTAATCAAAGAAAATACAAAACAGTTACAAAAAGAAAATGCATCTTTTCAAAAGCTTTACATCTTTACATAATTGAAAAAAAAGAAAGAAACAATGGTAATGTCATACAAGAACAATTTTTGGTTCCCCAAAGAACCTTTCAGTGAACAGTTCTTTTTTCAAATATAAAGAACCTTCTTGCATTTGAAAGGTTCCATGGATGTTCAAGGTTCTTGCCATTAAATAACCTGTATATTTAAGTGTGTATATCATTCATTTGTATATCACTTTTTGTATCAATGATTTTTAAAATTATTTTATTGATAAGCAATTTATAAACATTTAATCTACCCCTAAAACCTAAACATAGCTATACTAGCTAGTATGAAAAGATATAAAATGCAATAGACCGAAATACGCATGGAAATTACCAATTTAGTAACAATGTAGCATTAAATAGATATTTTGGGTTGCTAATCCCACTACTTTTAAAGCTAACCATAATCATTTCTTACTGTAGGTTTTGTGTGTGTGTGTGTGTGTGTGTGTGTGTGTGTGTGTGTGTGTGTGTGTGTGTGTGTGTGTGTGTGTGTGTGTGTGTGTGTGTGTGTGTGTGTGTGTGTGTGTGTGTGTGTGGGCATGTTTTTGTGACATATCAGGACACAAATGTGTGTAATAACATGGGTATGACATAGGTATTACAAGGAGAGGGTGACTTATGAGGACATTGCCCATGTCCCCACTTTTCAAAAGGCTTATAAATCACACAGAATAAGTTTTTTTGAGAATGTAAAGATATGCACAGTCTCCTGTGAGGGCTAGGTTTAGGTGTAGGGAAGGTGTAGGGTGATAGAAAGTACGGTTTGTACAGTATAAAAACCATTACGTCTATGGAATGTCCCCACAATTCACAAAAACACCCTTGTGTGTGTGTGTGTGTGTGTGTGTGTGTCATATGGTAAAACGGTTTAATAATATTTTTATTAGTTTATTAGTTAGTGGTGTAGTACACTATACTAACTACTAACTATAGTTTCTTTATCAGTCTGCTTTGTGTATACCCACTTATATATTCCCTCTGACGCGCATCATTACTGCAATGCCTATGGTAACGCATTAGTTTCTTAATTGTTTTGATTTTTGTTTATGCATCACTGACAAAATCTTCAGCCATTTCAACTGGAAGATAAAGGCTGTGATATTATTTAATTTTATTAATTAGAGGGAGCCAAAAGATTGTTGTTTGTTTATTTTCTTCTTAACACCATTCCAGCATGTATGGCATTATTCATGGGGAAAACCAGTTAATCCATACACACAAGTTATGGGGACAATTTAGAATATTCAGTTCACTTAACCGGCATATCTTTGAGCTGTGGGAGGAAACCTGAGTACAGTACAGTAAACCAATGCTGTCACAGAGAGAACATGCACACTCCATATTGAAAGGCCTCTTGTTCCTGCCGGACCTTGAACCAGGTTTTTTTTGTTTGTTTTTTTCATATTTTTGATGTACATTTGTCAACTTTTCCAGACATAATTACATATAGTGCTGTACATTTAAAATGTTATCTCTTTTGAGATGACATAGGCATATATATATAGTCTCTATTCCATGTTGTTCTGCCAAAACAGCACTCAATGATAAAAGAAACAGTAGAGACACACATTTCCAAAACAGATGATGGTTACAAATATATCATTTATTAAATATTTTATGATACAACTGTTGTTAGGTCTTAATTAAACACATTTATAGTTATAAAACAATAACAACAACAATAATGAACCAGATGAGCAAGATTACATATTTCTTATTAAATCATTGTCTCTTCTACTTTGAACCTGTTACAATTAATAGATCTTGTCCAGTGTACTTCAAGAACTTATAACAATAATGCAAGTTATTAGCACATATATATATAAGATTAGTAAGATTAGTGTTGTATAACAGTGTATTATTTAAAATACTTTGGCCTTAATTTTAACACGATCTGAAGCATCTGGTGCAGGTGCACTTAGGGCGTGTCTGAATCCACTTTTGCTAGAAACAGATCTGCTCAAAATTAAAGCAAGGTTGTATGATAGGGCCCTTTATGTCAGAGGACAAGAAGAAACAATGTAAATGTGTGTTCATTGCAGGCGATTGATGTGTTTCGAATATGAGATTATGCATTCAACTAAATTTCTCAGTGTTTGTGAAATGCTACCAATATTGTTATTCTTCTTGGTGTTGAAGGTGATTTGGGATGTAGTACGGTAAAAGTCAGAAAACCAGTTTTTTTTTTTTAGCTGATCTTGTTCCAGTACATAGTTTCACATAAAGGTTTTCACATTCAAAGACCCAGTTTCAACCTGCTAAAACACTTACAGAGAGGAGTAGAGAACTTAATATGATGTAAAACATCACAAGAAAGCATTTTTGAATGATGTGCCTATGTAACCACATGGGATTATTAAGCATATAGTGAGAGGCTCTTTTCATCTGCATCTGTGATTTAAACGCACTTGCAAGAATAAATCAAACACTCTCTGTGTTTCAGTGTCATTTGGTGATGCAGTAGATTACAGTACACATGTCAGATGTAGACAGAATCATTGTGATCAGTAAGCGGGGTGCTTATTGTGACCTTTATTTTAGCAGTACATAACTTTTCATTTGCATCTGTCCCCTTCCATATCACTTTCCTTGTACTGTCTATCTCTCCCTCATTGCAGCTGCTTTCTGTGAACCTCAGCCCAGAGACTTTCTCAATCCAATTAATTGGCACCTCATATTTTTGTAGCACATTTATATCATTTGATTGATCGTTTTTGTCTTCTAATTGACTGTTTTTGTCTTTTGGTCGATTTGTTTTGTCTTTTGATCGATCGTTTTTGCCTTTTGATCGAATGTTTTTGTCATTTGATCGATTGTTTTCATCTTCTGGGTTCTTATTGGGCATCTCATAGCATTCCAGCTCTACTTTCCCATCATTATGCTCCACAATTATCACCTTAAAGAAGTGAGTTGGCACCATTTTTGATTTCCAAATCTTCATATTTTCTCTCTTTTTTCGATCACTTAGGTAAAGTGGTCCAGTATACACATGAACATTACGGATATTTTGATTTGAAAGTACTTTCTGTTGACAATGGTCCTCTAACCTTTTCCACAGGTCTCGGTTAAACACCGGAACCTGTGGTGCTATGTTGCTGAAGGAAAATGTGTCCTCATAGGCTTCCTGACACCACTTGTGATTGGCAGCAGATGCAAGATGACCGTGTTCATAGTCTGTTGTATCACATTCTTCTATGTACTTAGCTGCTTCTTGAAGTGGATCAATGGTGTCATCTTTATATTTTACATCTTTTTTGTTAGCTTTTTTGTTTTTATCATGGTAAAGTAAGGTATCTCTGTTCAAGATCTCATACACCCATGCAGCATTCCTGGTTTGATTGTTGTATAACAGAACATAAGACTTTTTTTTTATTATTTCATTAAGGAAAGGAAATCTGTCTATTAATTTATAGTTGTTTTTTTCAGCCCACACCCCTCTCTGAGAGGTTGATTCATTTTGAAACATGACTGAAAGGGGGATACGTATGTAGACGGTTTGAGAATAGTTTTTTTTTTTGCTGTCTTTTCTTTCCTGTGGGTTGTGTGCTTTGTGTGATGTGTCATTCACACCCTCCTCTGCACAACTCTGGGATAAATCTCCAACATTGCTCTGGTCAGGCTGCGCTTCACTTGTTTCAGATTCATCAAAATGCAGTATTTTTTGTTGTCTTTTTATCATAAGCAATAATATCGCAAGTGACCAGCGTTTTCTTTTTAATGATGTTTTATCCATTCTTTGTGTTTTTCCCCAAGCTCGTTTGATATCATCTGCTGGCCAGCAATCAGGCCCTTTTTTAATGTTGTATTTCTTCTTAATATTTTCATAAGTTCTATTTAAGTGAGGAGACCCTCCAATATAAAGTAACAAATTATTAAACACGTCATCTAAAGTGCAATCAGGTGGGTCTCTTCCCCCTTTCTCAAGAGTGGTTTTACCATTTCGATCAGATTGAGGAGGTTGATTTTGTACTAATTTCATTTTGATGTAATAAGAGTGTCTTAAAAACAAAGTTAAGATATGAAGCAATCTGATATTAATGCTTTTTCAATATCTTCAATAAAGGATCTTCTCTTCTTCTTGGCTAAAATAATGTTTACAATTCTGGGAAGAAAAAAATATACTTAATTCAAGACTTCAACAACAGAATTCTTAGAAACAATATGATTTACTCACATCAGTAGGCTGTGTGCTCCGTCAGATAAACAGAAACTTCTGCTGCTTTGATTTGACTTCTGTTCAACACACACACACAAACCCATATTATAAATGTTATTTTCAAACTGAACAACTTCAAAACTTTTTATAAAGACCAAAGAGGTTTACTATTTGGCTCATACAATATGCCCAACTCACTCTTAAAATGTATAAAATCATTCATCATTTGAAATGTCTGGTGTTAAGAGGTTTGAGTTAAATGCAATCTGGTGTTGAGAGGTTTTTGTTCATAAAAGGATAATGGAACTAAACACATCTTTTAATATCATAACTTCTGTTAAACACCAGTGAAAGTGCCACCATAAACAATGTTTATGTGGCAGTAGTAAATAGTACTTTTGTTACATAACAGACCTGAATTAATGTTCTTACCTTATTTGTTCTCTAGTTGAAATACATAGAAAATCTTGTGATCTTCGGTTTGCAGTACAGGACCAAAGAAATCTGTGGAATTTAAATCCAGTGTTTTAGAGAAATATCAAAATATTCTGTCACAGTTCTCTAAAAACGTTTATTCATGTCTGTTTTCCAGTAAATAAAGCACACTGAGGAGTGTGTTTATTGTATCACTAATTGTAAATCTTATCTGCCAAGTTTCAGAATGAGCCATCCCCCAAAGCTGTACAGTACTTGCATAATTATATTCATAGTTGATATTCTGATCATATTTTTCCAAACCACATCAATTTAAATAACTACTCTTAATTTTGTGTATAACCATTTATAAGTGATATATAATCAAACATAAAGGCTGGAAATAATAATAAAAAAAAACTCAGGTGTGCATAATTATTTTCTGTTACAGATAAAATGAGCCCAAAAAGAGATTTAACTCTAAAAAATTTTTTTTTTAAATGCCTATGAGCCTAAGGATGCAATAATGATACAATACTAGAACTCGCAAAGTTAAGGCATGACCTGTCACAGACTGTTCACACAAAAGATCCATTCGCAGTTTTATTCTCAGTGCGCAAAAAAAAAAAAAAAAAAAAAAAAATCCACATGAGCGAAAACAGAAAGAAGCAAGGTCTATATAGACCATTTCAAGAGCTATTCGGCGGATTAAGGAAGTGACGTCTTTGGTCCGGAACTAACATTCTGAGACGCGTTTAACGGTAGATTTCCGAGAAACTTCCCCGAGTTGCGGCAGTGAAGAGAGAAGGGTGGATAACAACTAGCAACTCTAGGATATACAGCGCACATTAACGTCGTTTTTAATTCATTTAATTATTTGTATTTCTTTACGTTAACTCTTCAAGTATAATGCTGCATAATTTAAAGTAGCATATTTTAATTGTCTGATATACCGAGTGCTTAGATAATAGCATACATTTAGCGTTGCATTGAAACAATATGTATTGTGAAATGTAATGTACTAATAAATATGAATATTTACATGAAAATACCGACTGACCAAGCAATGCAAATGAATAAATCAGGAATAACCTCTCTGGATATCTTAGGGACAAAACATGAAGTAAGTTGCACTGTCTTGCTTCAGACTGATGTCATCCATTGTACGAATTAATGTTCGCAACATTTCCGTTAGCATGCAGACAGCGCCTATATGCTTTTACCGCCATCTCCTATGTACACGCACGCAGCCTCGATTAGACAATGTGCAGATTTTTTACCTTAACTGACTTAAAAAGTATGCGCCTGTATTGACAGATCGGAGAAATGGCACTACTGGAAATGCTTCCAACGGGTAGAGAAAAAGACACATTCATTCACTTTGTAATCAGTGCTATGCATCACCAATAAGGTAGCCTACATAACTGCATAATTTTGTCTCTAATATTAAAACAAACACATTAAACCTTATATTAACAGGTTTCTATGGAGGAAATATATTAGTTTTAAAATGCACAACATGAAATGCACAATGCGTTCTAACATGCACAACATGAAACATAGCCTACTAACCACTAGCCTCTAAGCTCTGTTCTGGGAAGGTCTGATAAAAACTATTATAAATATTCCAAGAATGTCCCATTAATCAAAAATGGTTAGTTGGGTTTAAATAAATAAATGTGAAAAAAAATTCAAACCTGAGGAGGTATGTATTCCCGTTTTCTGGTGAATTTAACAGTTGTGTCTTGTTTTCTTGAATTCTTTTGCTGCATCAGTTTGCCGCTGTATTGTGGGCTTCAATCATTGTACCCGTGTTTTGCAAGATGCATGACAGCCAATCGGAAATTATTTGTATGCTACGGAGATTTCTGCTCTCTCTTTCTAGGAAATCACATGACTTTCAAGAAAACGACCACAAAGGGTCGGGCTGGGGGCGTGGGACTTTTTGTCTTTAACATAAAGTTGCATTCATGATAATCTTGATTTTTTTTCACTCATCAGCTCCTGTGACTCAACACAGATCTGCCTTTCACCCAGTAATCTGTGTTTCAGTCTGGATCTGCAAAATTAGATAAAACTGCAGCCTATTTCGACATAATCACCTTAACCCTTAAGCTCTCCTTAAGTAGGTTTTATTTTTACTTTCTTTGGGGTCAGATTGACCCCAAGGATTGAAAGTGTGATTCCATAATGAATTATACATTTTTAATATTATAAACTATATATCATTTTTTTTCGTTTACTTCTCAACTTTACAGTTCTGCTGTGTTTTCATGGATATTTTGTACTTTTTACCCATTTACTGCACAATTACTCAACTACGCCACCAAGTGGCTTATAAAAAATTAATTTTTAATAAAAAAATCACCTTAATGATGATCTAAATTTAATCTAAATTGTTTTTGGACATTGCTCTATGTGTTAGGGATACAGTACTGCCATCTACAGGTTAGTGGAAAAACTTTTGAAGATATAGTTAAAGAAAGAAAGTGCAATGACCACATACATCCAGCAGAGGCCCTTAGGGACTAATTTCATTTTCACTTTATTTTTCTTCATGCTTCAACTTCTCCTCACAACTTTATGATATATATTTTGTAAATATATATATTTGAACATTTTAAAATAAATAAAAAATGTGTTTTTTTGTAAAAGTGTAGAATTTTAGTTTTTTAGAATTGCTGAATTTTTGTCTTTTATCTTTCTTTTATCTGCTCTTTTCCCTCTCTTCTCTCTCTTTGTGTGAGTGTGTGGGTGTGGGGGGGAGTGTTTTTTTTTTTTTTTTGGGGGGGGGGGGTGTTTGGGGGGTGCTGTGTGGTGTGTTTGTGTAGAGTTGTGTGTGTGTGTGTGTTAGGGGCAGGGGCATGGTGTGTGATGTGTTTGTGTAGAGTTGTGTGTGTGTGTGTGTGTGTGTGTGTGTGTGTGTGTGTGTGTGTGTGTGTGTGTGTGTGTGTGTGTGTGTGTGTGTGTGTGTGTGTGTGTGTGTGTGTGTGTGAGTCAACATGCATGTTCCATGTTACATTTGTGCTCTAGTACCAGTCTTTCATTTATGTATGAACATTTTCAGATTTATAGCAGATATGTCGATTTTTTATGCCAATTTCTCTATAAATGCTCCCTGTTGCAGTTACACACATGTGTGTGTTTGTGAGTGTGTGAGTTTGTGAGTGTGTGAGTTTGTGTGTGTGTGAGATAGAAAGTTCGTTCCACTTTGAATTTATGCTGTAGGACCAGGCCTTTATTTAAATGTTAATTATTTTAGATTTAAACTGGATTTACTACTTTTTTGGACAAACGAAATGAAAAAAAAAATTGCTTTTTTTACTTTTCCCATTCATTTTCAATGTGGGGTCAATCTGACCCCAAGGAGAGGAAACGGTAAATTTTTTTTACATACCTTTAGAACAACCGAATAAAGTCCGGATTTTTTTTGTGTTTTTAGATTGATTATTTAGGAAAAGTCACAGAGTCTCATGCCCCTGAGATTAAGGGAACTTTATAAAAAAATGAAGGAAAACTCCAGTGGGGTCAGCCTGACCCCAAGGAGAGCTTAAGGGTTAAACAATCATTCTGTAAAACTTACGATTCTATTGACTTGCTGTAAATTATTGATTTATGACCCAGTTTCATATAAATTTTTACGCAGCTAAATTGTTTTTCTACCCATAGTTTTTCTATCTTTGATCCATGCAGTTATCCAGTCTAATCCAGTGCGTAGACGTTTTTTAAATATGGACAGTTTAATTCAAATATGTTTTTCTGATAATTTATTTAAGGCCTACTTTCTCTTTCCAGTAAAACACATGATTTTAAGTAAATCACATGGGTCACTGTAATGGGAATACTGTAATGCAGGTCTGGTGCCAAAGTGGTGGGAGTTGGCGGGCCATTCACAAATGGGGTCAATACAAATGTTACTGTCAATGCTGTGCCAAACTAGTTAAAACTGGATACATTTCTCAATGGTCATTCTGTATTCTGTTCTGAGAGAAAACTTGACTGACAACAATTTTGTTTATTTCTACAGACAGATACAGAGATACAATTAAAATTCTGTCATTTACCCTCATGCAGTTTCAAACCCGGCCGTAAGACATTGGTTCATCTTAAAAACACAAATGAAAGTTCAGATGATCAAAACGTAGAATATCCTAGAAAGTCATAAAGGTGATTTAAAGGTATTCCATGTGACTATAAGATTTACAGTTTTAATTCAAGTTTTAATTTTTTTTCTCATAAAGACACATTTCATTTTATAATGTCTTTCTGACTTTTTTGGATCTTCTAAGTTTTGGTCACTGGAGGGAAAGAGAGCTTTCAGGTTTCATTATAAAATAATTTAGTTTGTGTTGTGAAGATAACCAAAGTCTGATCTGAACTACAGGAAGGTGAGTAAATGATGATTATGATGATTATTCCCCTGAAAAATGAAGATGATGTTTTTACTGCGAATTGATGTCTTTAAAGGGGTCATCAAGTTGCTATGATTCTTTAGAGCCTTAATGAAAAGACTAACATAATTTGGTTAAAATTTCTCAATGGTAGTGTAAAAAAAACTTTATCTTTAACTTGTCAATGGCAAATGACCATGGTATTAGCGGAATTGTGACTTTAATGCAGGGCTCCCTTGTAAAAGAGATTTGACTATCTCAATGGGACATCACCTGGTAAAATAAAGGATAAATAAAAAAAAAATAAAAAAATAATGCACTCTGCAATGCAACCACCCTGTGCTTCACATCTGGTGGATCTTGGCCTCCACGCTGTAGGTGCATTATCCCCTACGTGGCATAAGAAAGTGAAATGTTGTAGATGAATATTCTATTCTGCAGTGTTATTCTTTTATTAAGTCATCGCTATTAACATTGTAATTTATTCCTGAAGTTTAAGTGAAACTGTATTAATGAATGTTGAAGATTTCACTGTGATGCAATAAATATTTCAAAATGTTTTATTCTCAAGAGTGTAAAAGGTTTTATTTACTCCAAACAGTAATTTAGTGACATTCAACACACACATAAAGGAACTGCTTAATATGTACAATTTAGGTTTCTAATTATCTGGATATTTGATTTAATACCGTTGCAGTCAAAAGTTTACATACACCTTGCAGAATCTGCAAAATGTTAATTATTTTACCAAAATTAGAGAGATCATACAAAGTGCATTATTGTTTATTTAGTACTGATAAGATCAGTATAATCAGGATAAGATCTTTCTCATAAAAGATGTTTATATATATAGTCGACAAGAGAAAATAATAGTTACATTTATAAAAATGTTGCTGTTCAAATGTTTACATACACTTGATTCTTAATACTGTGTTGTCATGAGTCCCTTGTTTGTCCTGAACAGTTAAACTGTCTGCTGTTCTTCAGAAAAATCTTTCAGGTCCCACAAATTCTTTGGTTTTCCAGCATTTTTGTGTATTTGTACCCTTTCCAACAATGACTGTATGATTTTGAGATCCATCTTTTCACACTGAGGACAACTGAGGGACAACTTTTACAGAAGGTTCAAACACTTATGTCATGATGACTTTCACCAAATTGATTTTTTGTTGTGTGAAATGTATAAAATATTGTCTTCTTGTTACTGTTAACATGAGCAAAAGTGAATTGGGTGTTCCCTTCCGGAGGGAACTCTACGCTGCGTCCTGGTTCAGGACACTATGGGAACTGCCTTCGGCATGACCGGTTCTGAAACAAGGTATAGAACAACGACAGTGAACTTGACACTGGCCGGCGCCAGCCTATGACATCATCAACAGGCGCCTGCTAGTATAAAAGCAGGTGCCTGAGAGCACAACACCGTCTTTTTGTCGGACGGAGGTCTGTGCAGGGCCCGAGGCATGGCCCTGAGATGCAGCGTCTCGTTCCCTGTCCTCAGGGAACTAAGGTTACATACACTGTAAAAAGTTTGCTGTAAATTTTACAGTAACTTACTGGCAGCTGGATGCCAGTAAGTTACTGTAAAAATGTTTATAGTATTATTACTGTAAGTGCATTTACAGTACTAAAAGGTATTTACTGTAATTTCATTTACAGTGTTTTTACTGTATCTTCAATTACAGTATTTTTACTGTATTTTCAATTACAGTATCAGTACTATAGAGTTTATTTTCATTTATTTTAAACATTTTTTACCTGTAAAAACAATCCAATTAACCTACAGCACTGTAATTCAAGATTTTTACCACCCCAACCCCATAAAAATCACAATAACTCATAAGCATTAGTTCTGATAATATTCTTTTTAATTGTTGAACATTTTCTTTTTAAAAGTACAGAGACTTTGTATCATGGCAAACATACACATACTGAAAAGCAAAAATAAGTAAGTACACTACCAGTCATAAGTTTTTGAACACTAAGATTTTTTTAAAGAATTCTCTTCTGCTTACCAAGCCTGCATTAATTTGATCCAAATTTAATTTATTCCTTTGATCAAAGCTGAATTTTCAGCATCATTACTCGTCTTCAGTATCACATGATCCTTCAGAAATCATTCTAGTATGCTGATAAACATTTTATTTAATTTTTATATTTTTCAGGATTCTTTGATGAATAGAAAGATATTATTTAGCAAGGATGATTTAAATTGATCAAAAGTGATAATAAAGACATTCATAATGTTACAAACTATTTCTATTTCAGATAAATGCTGTTTATCTGAACTTTCTATTCATCAAAGAAACCTGAAAAAAAATGTACTCCACTGTTTTTAGCATTATAATAATTTCAGCAACATCATAATAATAGTTTTTGAGCAGAAAATCAAATTATTAGAATGATTTCTGAAGGATCATGTGACTGCAGTAATGATGCTAAAAATTAAGCTTTGATCACAGCAATAAATTACATTTTAAAATATATTCAAAAAGAAAACAGTTATTTTAAATAATAAAAATGGTTCAAAAGTGTATTGTTTTTGCTGTACTTTGGATCAAATGAATGCAGGCTTAGTGAGCAGAAGAGACCTTCTTTAAAAACATTTAAAATCTTACTGTTCAAAAGCTTTGTCTGGTAGTGTAAATAAAATAAAATCATACAGTAAAAATGTGTTTGTGTTGTGTTAAATTTTAGTAGTTTTGAGTCAAAGTTGACAAGCTCTCTGATGAGAAACGGCAGAATGGGATTCAGGCTGATGCTTGCTGTTTGCACCCTCTTTCCAGAAGTCCATCTGATCTGTGACTGTCAATGCATTTGCTGCCACAAAGGTTGACTGTCTGAACGAACCTGCAAGCACAAGAAAAACAGTGTTTAAAGAATTTGCCTCAACTGTCAAACTTGGTGCTGTATGCATTTAAAAAAAATTTATATACTACATACGAACGCAGTAGTAAGAAAAAAAACTGAAGAAACTTTTTCTTGAAATTTTTTATAAAGAATTTTATGAATGGGTCAGTAAATCACTGATTAGGTGTTTAAAAAAGGTAAATTCATTCAGTAATGAAACACTGCTGTGTGCAGAGATGCACAACATGGCTTTGTTAAGAACCGTTTTTACTAAATGGAGCAAAAAGACAATATTTTCTTCTTGATTTAAATCACTTAATATTACATTCTTGTTTATTGAATTTTGTTGCCCTGACTCTTAGTAAAGTCTGCCACAGACCATGCTAAATGCTAACCAATCTGTTCATATAAACATTCTAAACGTGTGTTTCCTAGAAAGTCTGTGCATATAATAGGCCTACTATGATTAAAAATCTATATTTGTTGCTTTACAGTAACAATAATCTAAATTGACAGACAGTAAGATTGCTATTATGAATTTAAAGGTTACAGTAAGTTAAAGATACCTGAAGCAGCTGCATTTTGCTGTTTAAATGCTGGTTTAATAGAAATAATTTTAATGCGCATGCAAACTCAATCTTGATGGTAATAAAAAACATTCCCAGGAAATAAATACCTTACAAATGTGTACTTTAAATACAATATAACTTGCTTAGGATAAAAGCATCTGAAAAATGCATGAATGTAAATGCAATGTAAAACAAAATATGTTTTAGGTTACCTTATTCTGCATGTCTGTAAAATGGACAGCTGGCTGTATGATGATTCTGCCCTTGATGGTCAGCATCCAGTTAGTGCTTGGAGAAATCTCCTGTAACAGACAGTAGCTATGTTTCCATTCAAAAATGCGAATTTAACTTATGCGCAAAACTGAAACATCGCATAAAACATTTGCGCATAAAGCACCGTTTCCATCCAACAAGACAAAGAGAACAAAATCGTCACTTCCTGATAAACTTGCAGTAAATAAATATATATATATATATATATATATAGTCATGAAAATAATAATTTTCAGATTTCCCCAGCGGTTAATTGACATGTGACAACACGGCCAGTAGCGGTATCACCGAGGGAAAGGTTGAGGGATAGTTTTGTCTCGTTTCGCTTTTGAAAGCTTGTGAATGTCCGTAAGCATTTTACTTTCACTTTCGATTTAGCGGCGGTTCGGCGTCAATTGATTGAATGGACAACAACAAAACAGTACGACAAACTCACTTAGTCTATTTTAAACATAGAATTATTAATTTATTAACAAAAACAAGTATACAACTGTTAAATAACTTCCACAAAGTTTAATTATGAAAAATAGACTTACTGAAAATTGGCAAACACGGTGGAAAAAAATAAATAAGAAACGAATGTTCTTCCAATGAGCTTCCAAAATCACCTTAGATAAACGAAAACAGTCAACAGGCCTTTTTAAAATCCAAAATACTTTTAAAACTAAATCTTTCGGCAACGTCTTGCCTTTCTCACCTTACTCCTAATGTGATAAATGAAATCGGACTCATGCCGCGGATGTGACTGTTGTTAGGCACACTGCATTGAGCAGCCGCGTTCAGTTTTTAATTGTATGTTTGTTCTCTAACTGAACTAAATGATTTTTATTTCTATAAAATAATCGGTAGGACGACCGCAGGGCCAGAGCCGTGGTGGGCAAGTGACGAAACCGCTGAAGGAAACATTTCAGAATGACCAAAACAATATTTCTGATGCTGTGCAACAAAATGGGTCCGCTGGTTAGTCGAGTTATCCCGTTCCAGCGTGCAAAGTCACATGACTTTTTTAATGCGCATGGAGGAATTTATTCGGTAAAGTGTTTCCATCGTAGTTTATGCGCATTTTTTCTTATCGCATAAAAAATTTATCCTACTCAGTTGTGCGCATAAGTTTTTTATGCGCATTTTCAGAATTTATGCGCATTTTCGCGTTTCCATTCAGAGATTTTTATGCGCATATTCCAAAATGCGCATAAAAATAGGTGGATGGAAACACAGCTAGTGTCACAACACCCTTTTAGTGTTACTATAGTTTATGATCAGAAAAGACAACTACTGTACAGTAATAAAATTTACATTTTTAATAAAATAAACATTTATAATATTTATTAGCAAAACTTGCTATATTAATATATTGCTAGCTCGTTACTCTCTTTAAAAAGTTAACCTGTTCTGCAAGTCAGTGGAGAACAGCAGCCTGTGGCTAATTTGGCTAATTTAGTAACGTTAACATTAACTTAGTTAAATTGATGAAAGGGGAAGCTCACCTGTTGTTTGCACCGCGACGACGGCAATCACCAGAAAAGACTCTAATACACCTCCGATGCAGACGACATGACCACGAGACCACAAACTTGAAAATAAAACACAAAACATGCAGTTAACCGCGGTGTTCAGTTTTACCTCAGTGTTTCATGTTAGCGCGCTGTTTATGTCACGTCCCAGCAAACATTTGGACGTGTAATGACCGTTGAAAAGACGTCCGTCCGACACGTCCCGTCATGGTTGAAAAATAGTTCCAAAATGGAAGTTGAACCGACGTCTTTTCTGGCCGTGAATTCCACGTCTTTTCTGGCCGTGAATTCCACGTCTTTTCTGGCCGTGAATTCCACGTCTCTTCAGCGCGTCCATGGACGTCAGAATTAGTCTTCTTCTGGATGTTTATATGGTGTGTTTATGCATAAGTGTAGGCATATAAGCCTGCATATAAAATAATCATACACTAATTGTGTTAAATCGTAAACAGGCGATTTTGACGTTTAAGCATCTAAACTTGACAAAGGTTCTAAAAAGGGCCAAAATCGGCCCAGTCATACCGAAACGTCTAGATAGAACACGTTATAATCACGTGTAGATCAAACAACACATTACTTTACTTATACATTTAAGTACTTAATATAATTAACTGCATCTGAATATAAGGTTAAGGTTTGATACATGCAATTATGCATAATTTATAGTTATTACAGTAACTACATGTAACAAGGTCACTGTAAAATAAAGTGTTATATTAACATTTTAGTAGTTCATTACAAATGATCAAAGATAACGGGATGAACTAAAGTCACAATTTATTTATCACATTTATTTTATGGTTTTAATACAAATTCACCTGGGAAACAGGAAAAATTAACATGTTCATCACGAAACAAATTCAGTTTCATAACTAAATTTAAGGAATTGAGCTGTCACAAATATCTCCCACATCTTTTTCACCCGAAAACTTATTTTTTATAACCCCCACCCCCCGCTCTTCCTGGAGCATGTTTTAGATGTTCAGCCATAGCAGCATCAATTTCCGATTCCGTTGAATTGGGGTTCCACCTCTTCACAGCATCTGAGGGAAGAAAATATGAATGTAAAAAGCAAAAAGTTAAACAAGCACTTATTTTTAAAGTGTTTTTATCTATCAAACTAATTGTACAATGCAGTCGAACAAGACTTTTCCCATCCATTTCATGAACACATTAACCTGTGATATGAGTAACATGAGAACATTATATTTTAGTGGATTTCTCTGACACTCTACATGTCACAGTATTGAGAGCTTCTCTGAGATACCAAATGATTGAATGTTTCACCAGGACCACTCCCTCTCCTTAGTCTTCAAAAAGTCTAAAAGTAATGTAGTGACACTCTTATGGAAATAAGATAATTTGCAATTATTTAAATTTGTCTAATTTTTAAACTGTGTGTCATGAATCAACATCTCAGAAAAATGTTATTCATTTCAAAACAAAGTGACGACTTAATTCGTGATGCAGGATGTTGATTTCATACATGTCCACATATGAGAACACCGGGACTAAAACATGTTAATTATGCGTTTGGACATTTCTGATAAAAACAGGTCTTTTAAATAAGACACAAGGAACATACGATGTGTCACAAATTACCTTGTATTATATTATATAAAGGTGTAGCCTTGAATGCAGCCTTTTCCAGCTGGCCACCACCCTGCATGTTGAATTTTGCCATTAAGGCATTTGACATGATTCTGCGAAATAAACGATTCAGTCATAATATTAAAATGCATTGTAAGATCAGTATTACAAATTAGCAGTACTGTGCAGCTTGCCAATTGCATGCAGTGTTAAAACATACACTTTCACAACCACTCTCTATCATGTAATAAGTGCTCTATCCCTATCCAAAGTTTTTGTGACAAGTAATGACTCATTCATTTCTTACACTAACATTATGTTTTTATATCTTGTTTTAAGTCCTACGAACAACCTGATTTAGCACAGACATTACAACTTCAACACAAAAACAGGCAATTATATAAGTAGATATAGTGTGTGACAGAATTATAGTATTACCAAAGGTTGAGGTTATTATTGTGGATACTGTTACTATTGTCATTTTTTTCTGAAATACGACACAGCAAAACACACAAACAATGCTAGGTAAATACATACCTGTTCATACACAGTCTCTGACTGACATTCGGCCAACTCTGGACAGTTGCTGAACCTAAAAGTGACACCACAATCAAAATAATGTAATAATGTTTTGAAAAATCAAGAGCAAGACAGAATTGACAGCAAACAAAAACAATGGTATCGATATTGGCATTAGATTATCGATAAACAACTACTTGTACCTCTAATAAAAGATTTACAAACTGACTGTTTGCAAACTTTGCTTTAATGAATTTCCCATAAATGGCCTGCGTTTCAAACACCATACAATATTCCTTACTTGCTGATGGCATGGGGTAATTATCTGGTTCCACCTATTTGAAATTGTAAAACACCAAGGCAGGCTCCACTGTCCCCTCGGATTCTGAGCTGCTGTCCTCTTCCGCTAAGGCATCAACTCTTGCCCTTCGACATCTCCAGTTTCTTTGATAGTCAGAGGACATGTTTAGCAAATCTGAAATTACAAAATACTTTTAAAGCACTTATTGAAGTCAGCCATGCTCAAATTAATTTACAGATTTCAGTGAATTATTCCTGAGCTCCTCCTACAGTTTTAACATATCACAGTCTTTCATTTATTTTCAGAAATAAACTTTCAGAATGCTACATCTGAGTAGTACTTTTTAATTTAATCTTTAAACATGTTTAATCAACCGATGTGCTCTTATGTGCTGCATGTCATTGATATCAAAGTACATATATACATATACACACACATATATATATATATATATATATATATATATATATATATATATATATATATATATATATATATATATGCCACAGATGAGTTTCTTTTTAGGGTTAAAAAAGACCATAGCATTAAACATTACCTTTTAGCATACTAGCTAACTTTAGCCCAAGTTAATTTAACTTGACAGTGTGCTTATACTTGCTTTTGGTTCCTCCGAGTCAAACAAGTAAAAATAAAATACATTAATAAAATACCTCAAAATGTACTTACCCATCGGTGAATTTTTAATGATTTGTAAACTCAAAAAACTCTCTCCTGGTGTACGTTACGGCTCACTCCTCTTCTTCTGGTGTTTTTGGCGATTTTGCCAAACCAGCATAAAAAGATGCAGTACCGCCACCTATTGATCTGGAATTTTGAGTATATAAACTGTCATATCGCGAGATAATCTGCTATAGAGATACCATATCGCGAGAATTTGTAACAACATCTTGGCAGCAGTTTTTGCATCCAGCTCAGACTTTAAATTGTGACTTGTATATAGCCTATATATATTTAATCATTAAAAACGAAATAATTAAATCATATTGTAATGTATGGGAAACTGGTGGAATAATGGGTAAATGCAGTGATTTCACACTTAACTACAAGCAATTTGTGAATAGAATTTGACATAAAACAAGATGTAAAACAAATGGAAGTTTTTTAAATAAAGATTTCCGTGCTGGTTTGCATGGGTCTTACTAAACGTTTAAAGGACGTCAGTGGACGTCTATTAACAACCTCTTATGAAACTACTTTGGGCACTTAAATTAATTACTGTAGTATGCCAATGTGAATGTGAATGTAAGCACAATTGCTTTTGCATATTTCATAAGGATTTTATAGAGGTTGACGATGGACTATAAATGCACGTGTAAAAGACGTCACCTGCTGGACGTCCTTTCACAACCGAATCACAACCGGGTATATTTTGAACTACACTCAGCTAAAAGTCAAAGTAAAAACTTTACATGCAACCACATATAATTGTAGACATGTACAAATGCATCTGAATGCATTTTTAAGAAATATTTTGTGTTAAAATTTTTTGCATATTTTGTCGTCCGTCCTATTTTGTCGCCGTCGGACCAATGTTTGCTGGGGTCTGTCACTGAAGGGACCGTCTATAAAGTTACATACGACATTCATACACACATTTCTTACTTAAACATCATTTGAAGAGAATTACCTTGCTAGCTATAAAGAGGCAGCGTTTAAAAGATATTATGCTGCTCTGTGACTAACGTTAAGTTTGTCAACTTCGGCTTACTGACATTATTAGCTTACCAGTTCATGTTGTCGTCAATACTATGGCAGTCATTCACAGAAGAAGATCCAAAATACACCTCCGCGCTCCGACGTTACAGACGACATCCAGACCAGAAACTTGAAAATAACAAACAAAAGAAGGGCTTGAAAATACAGTTTAAAATCTCCACAGAAACAGTGGTGTTGCTTAACGCACTTTACCTCAGCATTTCACCTCAGTTTGCTGTTAAGCTTGAGTAAGGGCTCGTCAGACGAACTAACTTGCATTAAAGGGCAGCCGAATATACAAACGTGTTTCTCAGTTTAAATAAAGTTTATTTCGACTAATATAGGTCACCTTAATTTACTCACCAGTCCATGTTTTCACCGTTATGGCGGCGCCCTGGCCGTCAGTCAGAAAAAAAAGGCTACCGACATGAAAAACACGATGAATATTGTTAGTTTGCTGTTAACAAGTGAAAACAAATTAAAATTGTTCAGTTTTTCATAAAACAGAAATAATATACTAACCTTTTTGTCGAGTTATTGATGCAACATTTCTCTTTTGTCCTTTTTACCGCCACTTCCTCTCAACAGGAGAAAAAAAAATCTCCCTTGCCATTGGTCAATTTTTCGCGGGCAAGTTCACTACTGTAAACGGATTTACAGTAGTGGAGAATTACAGTAGTGATCATATATTTTCCCATAATCCTTTGCAGTTTACAGTAAAATACTGTATATACATTTTACAGTATCTTACTGTAGATATTACAGTAAAATACTGTTCAAATTACAAAAATCGGTTACAGTGTACGTAACCCGAGACGTTTGTTTGTTTGTTTTTTTAGGTGAAAAGGCCCATGCAACTAAGTCAGTTGCTCAAGAAATTATCTGGTGAAAGAAAAAAAAAAGGAGAAAATAGAGTTGAATTTAAAGAGTGAGAATGAAAATGAGATGATAAAAACCAAATTAAATGTAACAGAAAATGTGAATGACATGAGAATGACAAGAAACCCTGCTCATTGTGATAGTTTTTAAAAAGGGACAAGATGGAAAAAGGCAGAGGTTGGTCCTAAAAAACAATTTGTTCTCATATATCTTCTGTATGCATGTATTGCTCTTGGAAACCAGCCTAAGGAATTATTCAGATGGCGATATCTGCTTCCAAAACCAAATCTGTCCTTGACCATATCTTGTTTTCGTCTTTTGTATTACATGGTATGATGGAATGTATAATCCTTATCGGTCAATCATTACACCGCCTTTTTTTTAATGTTTTTTGTTTTTGGACAGAGACTTAGATTAGACCCATAGATTCCTGAGTAAATAGGAGAGTTAATATTCTGGCAGCACAGGGGGATAAAAAGTTTTAATTTAACACTTTCTCAGAAAGATAGAGGTCAACTTTCAACTTCGACATGAACCACATCTGTCCTTGACCATATTAAGTCTTGTTTTTGTCTTTTTTGACTGATGTAATGTATAATCCTTATTAGTCAAACATTACACCACCCTGTTTTGTGTGGGCCCATTAATTCCTAAGTGAAAGGTTGACTGAGAATATTCTGGCAACACCAAGAGATAAAGAGTTATAATTTCTAACACTTATTTTTGAAAGATAGAGTTAACTTTCAACTTTTATTTACAGGTGCATCTAAAAAAAACCTGACAAAGTTAATTTTTTGTTAGTAACTTATTTCAACAACTAAAATTCTCATATGTTCTAGATTTGTTACATGTAAAGTAAAACATTTCAAAAGTTTTTTTGGTTTAATTTTGAAGATTAGAACTTACAGCTCATGAAAGTCAAAAATCCAGTATCTCAAATATTAGAATTAAATGACCATCCCTACAGTCTAAATTCTGGTATCTTTTGTTGTTTGAAACCACAATAATGGTGAAGACTGCTGACTTGGCAATGGCCCAGAAGACAATCATTGACACCCTCCACAAAGAGAGAAAGTCACAGAAGGTCATTACTGAAAGGGGTGGCTGTTTACAGAGTGCTGTATCAAAGCATATTAAATGCAAAGTTGACTGGACACAGGCAAATCATTCCACAAGTTAGGCGTTGACACAGCAAATGTACGGTCCTTTCTAATCTTACGCTTTGTTTTGGGCACATTCAGGAGCAGCTGATCAGCTGACCTTATATGTCATTAATGACTCTGTACCTTTTATATGAAACATGTCTGACAGACCAGAAACTCTGAATCACCACATAACAGTACAATAAATACTAGGACGCCTGTCTTCTAACTCAAAACATTTTAAGTAACACATCATTGCAACATGTAGGGTGCTTTTCACACAGAGGCGGCATCATCTCCAAAGTCATTATGCTCTTTCGAAGGACACATCGCTGTACCCTGGGGACCTATAAGTGGGAGGGGTCTATTTTCAAGTAGGGCCTCATGCAGAAATGGTGGAATAGTATGTTTATTTTGTGTGTGTGTGTGTGTGTGTGTGTGTGTGTGTGTGTGTGTGTGTTTCATAATAAATACATAATAAAATAATAAATAAATAGAATATGTAATAAAAAATAGTTAAAATCATATAATCAGAAGTGTTGAAAGTAAGATACATTTCTAGTTCTAACATTATTTGTTCTTCGGACATTCCTCTTTAAAACAAAATATGTATCAAAGATGTTTGCAATGTGACCCACAATTGGTTTTTGACCACTGAAAATTTTGAAATTCTAGTATCTCTGGAACCAAACCATATAAGGCCTTAAAATTGGCCAAAATGACAGTTTGTTAAGACCCAATATCTAAAAGGGCTTTAAGATATGTTTATTCCTTTTGAGTTACAGGCATGCAAATTTTGGAGAAAAAATTGGAAAAGTTGGAATGGTCAAGACTGGCACATAATGCAACAAGGATTGCTCAAGTCAACAGCATTTACTAACAGACCTACTTATCTTTGTGTAAAAATAACATAATGATGCTGCCGTCTTTCTCAAGTCATCTGCAACTTGACTCTATATCAGATGAAAACTGCCATTTTGACCTCCCTCTACAAAATAGTGGATTACTATTCAGTAAATATTGATCCATGACATTTAATACTCTAGCTTTTATCACGTTTATCTTTCTTCAGGAAAAAAATATATATATATAGGCTATATATATATATATATATATATATATATATATATATATATATATATATTAGCAAAATCAAAAATTTGAGCCCAGGACCTCTGGTTCACTTGACATGGAATGACCCTATTCTATATTCACTTGAAGAGTGCTTGTGCAAACTGCTTATGAAAGCTCATATGACTATACAAACTCTGAGTCTTGGGTCTTCCTCATGACTCCTGTTTCGTATTTCATGTGAGTGGACTGCAAACCCTCTGACGGATGTAAACAGAGTAAACACACTTTCCCATAACATCTGCATAGATCTAACGTTAACTGACCTCAGTTTGTTTAAATAGGTGGAGGAGGAGCACAGTCTGATGGTGACGCCCTAAACTTCCCAGAGTTTTAAAGTTTCGGAGTGTCGCAGCTGAAACACTCCTCAGTCATCATCAGACCCAAGTAATTCTCTTTGTTGAACTGTGAAAACAGAAATACCACTGATTATCACTGAAGATATAGTATGATTTGGAACAGTTACTGGACCTTATAATACTGAACAGATTTTGCATGATTTTCTCAGTGTGCCTGGAAGACAAACAAGGTAAGAACTTCTTTTATTTCAGCCTTTTATAGGATCATGGAATTTTGTTCAAGAGTTGAATAATGTATCCAATGCTTCAAACACGCTGTTCAAATTATATACATTATAGACTGAGAAAGTGCATCTACACACTGCTGTCAAATTACTCATAGGCATTTTACCAAGATGTTATTATATAGAATAATTTCCCCCTTAATGGATTTGAATGTAAAAGATGTATTGTAAGACTACACAACTTTAAGAGTTCATTGTGAAATCTGTTTGTTGTGTGCAGATGTAAAAGGTTAGGATTTTAATGTGAATTCTGAATTTAACAGCAGTTGTTGATTTCATGTTGTAGTGCTGCCATCGTTTAAGTGTTGACTCCAGACAAAAAAAGTTTGTAGATGACGGAACACAGCAGTCGTATATTCAGAGTAAGAATCAGAAAGAACATTATTTCCAAGTGTTTAGACACACAAGTGTTTTTTGTGAACTTTCGTTGGGTAGAACTCTCATTAGCAAGGTCACAAATGTTGTACATTTTATTCTATATTTTATTTAAATTGTCTGCAGTGAAATACAACTGCTAAAAGGATGCTTTATTTCATTCAACAGTAAACGGCATCTGTGTTCGTCCATAAATTGGGGGTTGAGGAGTTAGACCAGCCATTGAGCCCGCCAATCAGTGTCCATCGGATCTCAGGAATGTTTTTGTGAACACAGAGCAAACCACAACACAGAGTGAAGAAGGAAGACCAGACTCGATCTGAGAATCAGAGCAGTGGAAGTTCACAACCTGTTGATGTGAGTATATTTCTCTGTCTCTACTGAATGAATTGCTGTCCTGTATAAACCAAAATGACTCTCTTTTTTTTTCTCAGAAATGCATGCATTCTTTTAGCCAGACCTAAAGAGAAGATCCTTGGTTAAAGACCTTGAAGAAGAAATTATACCAGTTGTTGTTTTGTTCTTTTAACTTCAAGTTGCATTTAGATGAGTCTAGATTTCTCAAAATGAGCAAAAAGCAAACGTCCAACGATAATTCCACTCTGGTAAAAGGGGGAAGAAAAGCACCTGATTTCACTTTACAGCACATAGCTGAGGATGTGTCAAAGTATTTTAAAGAGTTTCCTAAGTTAAAAGATTATGAGAAAGAGATTGAAAAGAAATATGAAATTACAAAGCAGCATGATGATTGCTGGCCAGCTAATGATATCAAAAAAGTTTGGGGGAAAACACAGAGATTGGCTAAAACCTCAGAAAGAAGAAAATGCTTGTCTCTGGCGATAATGCTGCAGTTGATTAAAAGAAGTTTGGGTTATGATGAGGGTTTAAATGCAGAAACAGAAAGTCAACTTTCAACATCTAGTAAAGAAGATGAGCAGAAAGAGGAGGAGAAGAACACTAGTGTTCAAAAAGACGAATGGAATAAGAGCAAGAAGTCAAATAAACCTAACTTTAAACCCCAGTACATACAGATCCCACTCTCAGTTATGTATGACAGGATTTCAGAGTCTAAACCAGCTGAAGTTCAAAATGTCGGCCTTACCCATAAATTAATAGACAGAGTTCCTAATTTTACTGAAATAAAGGTGAAAAAATCGTATGTTATGTTATATGACAATAGAACCAAGAATGCTGCATGGGTGTATGAGATACTGAATAAGGAAACTGTAAAAAATAAGAAAAGAAAAAAAAGAAATTATGTTGAAAAAAATGATCAAGTGGATGAATCAATAAATGAATTATCTGATAATCCATATAGGCGTCCTTATAATCATGGCCATCTTGCTGCAGCGGCCAATCACAGGTGGTGTCAGGAAGCATATGATGACACTTTTTTGCTCAGCAACATTTCACCACAGCATAAGGACTTAAATAAGGACATCTGGGAAGAGCTGGAGAGACTTTGTAGAAAAATGGCATGCAACATCTATAATATCCATGTTTACACTGGACCACTTTACCTAGAAACGTGTAATAATAGTGGTGTAGTGGACTATAAGATGATGGGAGGCAAAGCAGTTCCAACTCACTTCTTTAAGGTGATAATTAAGGAGTATAAAAACGGAAAAGTGGAGCTGGTATGCTATAAGATTCCTAATAAAAAACCTGAAAAAAAATTAGATGACTATAAAGTTAAAATTACAGAAATTGAGCAAGACTCTGGGCTGATCTTCACAGAAGAAATTAATAATAATGAAAAAGGGATTGACAGTTTAAGGATTGTGACATGGAAAGAAAAAAGAGAAAAAGGAAAAGAAAAAAAAGAAAAGATAGCTTCGACAGAAGTCAGAATAACCACTCTGCTTACTGATTATGAGGACTGTGCCCACAGTACCCAGCCCATCTGATGTGTGCAATAAATCACTGTATTACCTGATGACACTGAATCACATTGCTCTTCCCTTATGAGTGTGTTTGGAGGAACTGACCATCTGTAGATTAAAAAAGAGGAAAGTTTGTTTGCCTAAATGCTTTCTAGTGTTCTTAAAAACCTTTAAGAACACCTTAAAATTATTTTTGTAGAAAAAAACATAATCATGCTATTTCTTTCTTGCAAAGTGTACTGTTTTGCTACTCTGAAGAAGCTAAAATATAAAAATTTTGATTTTATTTATATTTTACATAAATCATTACATTATATTTTAGATTTTTAGCTACTACATACTCAGTGGGCAATTGATGTTGAAAAGACATCAAATTAACATGAAAACTAATGTTAAAAATAACTGAATGAAACTTATGTTAAAAAGAGCAAAAACAGGTTGAATATGCAAATCAAACTGACATCAAAAACATGACATGACATTGATTTGATGTGAACTGACCGTCAAACATATTGGCCTACATATACATTAAACCAATTTCAGTGTGGGACAAACTTCCTATTTTCACCCAATTAGAAATTAAGAAAAAAAGGTTTAAATGATGTTACAACATCTTGATCAAGTCTTGACTAATATTTGACATCAAACTGATATCAAGGTGCCTGTTGAGTATAACTGTTTTTATAGGCAGATGATTTTAATAATAATAATGAGTAATATTCCCAAACTTTGTTTATTCATGTGAACTAACAGCATTTGACAAGTCTTTGTTAATCAGTTACAGGAAAACAGAAAACAGGATATAATGTACAGTGTTAATATGAAGGAATTCTCTGTATTGATTTTTTTCTTACCAGTGTTTTTACTATATTTTTAACTACGCTTTGCATTGTGTTTTGTTTCAGAGTTGCAGGAAATTTCTGTAAACTCAAATATTGTGCTAGCAGAAAATAAGCAGGATAATTTCCTTTTTTAAATACAGTATTGTTTTCTTACATTGTACATCTGTTTGTAATAATTGACACTTTCTCATGACAAACGGGCAAATGTATTTCTATTTGGTTTGTAGTTGATTTTTTTACATTATATATTACATAGGCCTATACATTTTTTTCATTATATTTTATTAATTTCTTGACATTTAATTATTACTCAATATTTCTTTGTCTTGTCATTATTAGTATTATTTTTGAGTCTAATAATGCTTGATCAATTTTGTATTTAAACACAATTGTGCCAATAAAGTACTGGTATAGAACAAACATCCATGTTTTATTCAGTTTAGATTTGAAACAGAATGCCCTGTTGTCTTTGCAACTCTGTGATATCAAATAGAAATCTCATTGGCTAAAGGTGGGGTGCATTTGAACAGGAAACAGTTTCCTGGCAAACAAGCTCAAAACAGCTTTAAAAGTTATATTATAGGCCATAGTCAAATCAGGGCAAAGCAAGAATTTAAACACAGTTTTTAAAATTTTGGTAATTTCTAGCCTGAATATTTTTGCAGCACATGAGTCTTCTAAATTGAAAAATTAATGTGGTGTACTGTCAGAGAATGAAATCAGACCATTATGTTTAAATGATAAATAAACCCAAAATTGCTTTATTACTGTGTGTCTAAAAACTTAGAGAGAGTTCTCAACTTATTATTAAATTTGCAGCACTGCTGGATCTCATAGCTGTAGATTCACAGCATTAGCAGTGCTATAAACTTACATGTTTGCTAACATCAGTTAATGTTAATGAGTTCAGTGATTTAGACTGTAGAAATCATGCTGGCATAGTTCTAATGACTTTTCTGTTGTTTTAAGTGTGTGTAAAAAGTAGCTGCCTTCAAACTTTAACTGCTAGTGTTAAATCAGAGCTTACAAACTGCATTCAACAAGTCAGAAACCAAATACTGCATTGATCAGCATTATTTGTATCCATAATCTTGATAAATGTGTATTTTACATTTTTACATGGGCTTATATATTATTTGTATCTTATTGTATTCATTGTTTGTAACCTTATTCTAATTCTACTTTCTCAGCATTTGTTTTTTGTTACTGAAAGGACCGACTCACTGGCACGAAAGCAGTCCAGCGATCTGGTTGAAGGTTTACTGCATGTTCGGTCTTTTTACAGCGCTTCAAGATTTAGTTTCAATTTTGATCTGGCTCCATACTAATCTGACTCCAATTTTTAATTGATCATTAAATTTAGACTGTATTTCCAATCAAAAGGTTATCATAAATATAGACTATGAATTAATTTGGGAATTTGATTATTCTAGACATTCCATCTTTTCAATTATCCGTTCATCAGGGACCCAATGTCGCTTTTATGTCTCACGTCGGCCTTTACGTGGATCATACGTCACAAAATCGCCAGTCTGATAATTAATCAGAGGTTGTGGGAGACTAATGCACTCTTGACCAGCCGCCTACTGCTTGCTTCGTACAAAAGTGTAGTTTACTTAGTCTTTCCCATGCTCAACTTGTTAACTTCAGTGATAAGCAGAAATCAGGAGGTCTTCAGAGGATGTGCCTACTGCTTCATCCGTTCCCGCGCCTCCAGTTTGTCTAATCCTGGTCTTATTTTGTGGTAACATCGGCCTCCATGATTTAATAGTTATAATGATTTCAGGACGTATCAGAATAGCAAAATTTAACATTTTATTTGTCAGGTAAAAATGTATCATGCCAATTACACAATTAAACAATGAGAATCCAATTCAGTTTCAATTTAGATACATACATAACCTCAGTAACTCAAAGAAGTATCTAAGAGTGAAAAAGCATTCCTGACTATCAGAGAGACACACTGCAGCATGGGAGACTTGGAGGTTTAGCTCCAGAGACTCTTGCATACAGTGGGGTTCATTTGGCTACAAAATCCCCCTGTACTGTTTCACCACTTGCCTTATATACCAGACCAACACAAACAAATCTTCTAATCAGTTGTAAAAATACAAAGACCTTTTGGTCTTTCAGGAGTTCTCGCAACCCCAGGCTCGCACCTGGTTGGGGGTTCCCATCTGCCCCTAAAGGGAAAACACACCCAATAGCAGCAAACCCAATTCTATGGAAGTTTTCAATCTTTCTTACAGTATATGTGACTGCTATGAAATTGAGACCATTTTACCAATCACACAGAGACCATTAAAATGATATCAAACATGAAGGAGAAAAACAATATATTCACAAGATATAACATGTGGATGATCTTACTGATTTCCAGCAAAAGCTTTTGGGAAGAAAGGTGAGAGAGTGGGAGAAGAGAGGGGGGTAGGTCAGGGTGGGGTTGTTTGCTTTCTCTTTGAAGATCGATTCTCCTGATTCCAGTAGTTTTATTGCTTTATTGCATGGCAGCTGTTTTGAGTTCCTGTGTTTTAATTCCATGAGGAGATAATTTCACTCCTTACAGACCTTCCCTGGCCCCTTGGGACAAACTCTGAGCAGCTCCTGAGGGGCCAAAATCAGATTATCTCTGAATGAGACTACTGCCAAAGTCTTTGATGGGTAGGCAGTATTAGTTGATAAGTGCAGGAAAAGAGTGGTCATCTGCACTGGCTGTACTGGTAATCAGTCTGTAGAAATTACTGTCGTATCAGGTTCGCTGAGTAGATCACACCTGAGTTGAAATTGTCCTTCTGTTCTGAAGAAGCATTTGTGTCCAGTGCCATCCTCCCCAGGATGTTTACATGACCTGCTACGAATCCTTTCGTTGCCTTTAGGTAGAAGGTGTAGTTTGCAGGGTCTGTCACATCTCCATAGGTGAAGGAATTATTTAACTGGTGGTGCTCCAATGTATGAGAGGCAGCTAAACAACTTCTGAGTGACCATGCAACACTTTAACACTGATGACTTTGGTGATATTGTGGAATGAAAGAAGGGTTATGAGATAAACAAGAAATTCATGTCAAAAGTGCGAGTGGTAAATAAGGTCTCCATCTCTTAGAGTCAAATATTTAACAAACAGGTCTCATTTGGTTGCCAAATTGTTTATGTAATGTAATTTTGGATTTAGGTACTTGGTCTGGATGAAATAAGGAAAGTAGCAAAACCAATATAACTAGTATGTTTACCAGTGTTATACATAATCAAAATATGTCCCATAATTAAACATGAAAATACACAATTTCATAATTACAATCATAAAATTGTCTGTTACTTGTTCTACAATAAATTCCTTGATGCAGACCTATGGTTTTTATCAAGTCAGTTCAAGAATGACATTTACAGAAACAAAGATTTCAAATCTGCTGTATAGCTTTTCAATCATTCTTTGTGAATTTGATGTGCAGGCTTAAGTCACACTTGATAGGGCAGATTGGTTGGAAATTGTATAATTGATTTATTTTTATAAATTTGTATTGTCATTAGACATATGCTGTAAACTAGTGGGCCCCCTAGTTTGCAACAATGCCAATGACTGGACATAAACATTTTGTCCTAAGAGACCAGTTGGATTGATGAATAGGTCTCATTTGAATTTTCAAGTAGAATTTGAATTCTACTTCTGCATTTAGATTAAATTAATGTGTGACTGCAGCCATGCATGTCCTATACGCATTACAGTACTTACATATAAGTTCATTAGACCATTACATTTGCAAGACTTTAAGATTGCAAAAATGTTTGCTATAATTGAAATGAAATTATAAAAAATAATTTCCTTTGACCTATATGTATGAAGTCAATAATGTGTGATAGATTAAACTGAGTAATTTAGACCTGGATATCCTTTTGAATTATGCCAGGTAAGGATGTAGTGTGGTCATTGTAATAAAGTGTGTTTGTATGTTTATGTTTAGGAGATGGGTGGGGTCTAGTCTATTATAATCTGTGTTGTATAATTTAGTTCCAGTGCTATACTGGGAGGTCATGTAACTACTTGCGGAGTGTTATGAGTGTGAATGACCCCTTGAAGTATCTCTACCCCCATCTCCTTGTTGTGTGTGTAAGTTGGTGTAGGTGGGACCAGACATCCTTGTGGAATTTGTTCCTCAGAACTGGCAGCAGTCAGTCTGAAAGGTAAAAGACAGAGAGGAAAACAGTTTAATCTTGGACCTTTTCACAAATTGTTTGGAAAATGGTGGATCTTACTTTTCCTGTGATGGTCACAGCCACAACTTTGTTACAGGTGGTTGTAATCTAGGATTGCATACCATCCGCACAAAATTTGTTTTTGTTTACAAAGACCTGTATCATTATTGTGATCATACTTTTGTAATGAAAAGGTCAAGATAAACCAAGTGTCAATGGTCAGCTCAAAGAGCTAGTGTTTTAACACAATCTAAGCATAGTGTACCTTCAGCTGTTTTCACAGTCTGCTGTGTTGCATGATTTTTGTCACCCAAATCTGCTGGGAAAATGTCTTTAAATGATACTGTTTACACTAGTCAGATCTGTGATCATGGCATAAGTTTGCCAGTTTTGGTGCTGTACTGTTAGCTTAGTAATTGTGATTTTCTTACACTATTCATACCTTGACCATTTCCATCTCTGTATTCAGTAGAGATTTGTAAATCTCTGCCTGATTTCATCCCCTGATTTTAGCATTACCCACAACTTTAATCACATGCCAAAGTAAAATGAGCTCTCTGATCAGATTCTGAGTTAGCATTCCCAGAGAGGGGTGGGTCAGTTTGCTAACACTTGCACCCCACTGTGTTCGTTGTTTTGTTGCAAGAAGAAAGACAAACTTGTACCTTCCCTTGTTAATGGGTTGCATGTCAACAGAATCAAATTTAAATTATCTTATGGCCTTGGATGAATTTGGCCTATTCAAGATATTCCAATCAGATTGATCATTTTATCTGGTAAAGCTTAGGTTATGTTAACTTTTCTTCATTGAAGATTTTTGCATAAATAGAAGATCAAGAAGTTCTTTCTCACTTGTTTGATCATTCTTCCTTTCACTTTTCTTTCTTACCCATTCCTGCTTAAACCACCTTCCCTTGATACCTTTTCCTAGCACTAGTAGTGCTTCCAACTTCTTACATACATGTACATTCTTCCTACATTCTGATCATTTCTCTCATTCTTCTATAACTTTCTTTCTCTTCTAAAGCAATGCTGAATCATCATGAGACTAGAGGCCATGCTTGGCCATTGTAATATAGTATATTATAAGATTGTTTTAATATGGGTTATATTACATTAAAATAGTATTAATTTAAATACTTTTATCACTGGTCTCTGGAGGGCCTCCTGAGCAACTTGCTTAGAGTAATTGGTTATCATCTCACTGATCTTTTTTAAAGATGCGTCTTTGATTTGGACCTGTGACCACAGCAGTTCCAGCATGTGCATCATGTGCACAGCAACAAGCCAAACTGGAACCCAGTTATAGATTTTGTTGTCATGGACATTAAATGCTCTGCAAGCACATACTGATATCATGAGTCAAATCATTGCTCAATCTAAACATTTTGGGCAACGCTTTACAACAAGGTTCATTAGTTCCATTAACATGAACCAAGAAAACAATACTTAAACAGCTTTTATTAATCCTAGTTCATGCTCATTTCAGCACTCACTAATGCATCATTAAAAACACAGGTTGTGTTTGTTAGCATTAGTTAATGCCCTATGGACCAGCATGAGCAAACAATGAACAACGACACAATTCCCAACAATTCCCCTTAACTGTATTCTTGTTGAACACAGACTAAAAGATACCATAAGAAGTGTGTTGTTCATCGCTTATTCAAATTAGCCACTACACTAACCAATATCAATAAATGACTATTGTTGTAAAGTAAAGTGTTGCCAATCTCTGTGACTACAATCTGGGATTGGTCAAGTTTTTCTTTTAGTTTTGAGCTGTGCTGTAACTAACTGTATCCTTTTAGGAATCTCTTTGAGTGTGAGAAAGTTTGGGGGTTGGGCAAACCCTGAGCAAATGCAGATTACATTTCTGTTGATTACATCATTGAATGATTAGATCAGTGTTCTAGATTCAGAGGTCTATTCATGTTTGTCTGTCTACTTAAAGACAAAGACTCATACAAACTTGAGGTAATTTTGTCAACTCTAAATTAAAACCAAGCTATAAACTATAGTTATTTAGATTGAACTTTAAAATCCGCTGTTCGGAAAATATTTTCATTGTTAGGACAATTGTGAGATCACACTGTGGCCACATGGCAATTCTATGCTCCTACACATGGATCACTGCAGCTATATTGAAAATAGCAGAGTTTACCAATTAGGAGACAAACAAATTCATTATAGACACACATTCAACTTGAAATTGCTATACAATTCCAGTTATTCTATTTTTAAACAGGACACCTGGTCTAGTATGCATGTAGCATCTACAACCTTTACCTAAGTGTTTTACACACTTACAGTAAAGCAGTCATGTTTTTAAAGAATAAACTCGACTAGCCTATGTGTACATTTAGTAGCACAAACAACTATGGTGTGTGGTCTATACACACAATGTGTTTAACACAATTACAAACTTGAAAATACAAGCAGGATCATTTTGTCAGATTAGAGTTTCTTTTCAAATCCTCTAAGCTTTAATTTTATTGCCCTGTCCTGCCCAACTTCACTTTCACAAAAGGATTTTAGTGAGAACTTGAACATAACTGTTTGCCTTTCCAATGTTGCTCAGTTAATGTAGCCACTAAACAATGGTGACAGGAGATTGTTCATTTCAGAATTTAGATTCTAATTTACAGCCCTCTGTTGAGTACCAGAATAAATGTGGATGATGTTATTCCATTTTTAAATTTTCTTCTCTTACGAGATTCTGATTTTGGCTCAAGAGACTTCATTCTTTATCTACTCTGCTGCTATCATGTCCCTGTTAATTCATGTGGTTTCGTCTAATTCTTAAACACCACCGGATTTCTACGTCTCCGGTCTAATTTATGAGTATTCCGACTCATTCTACAAATGTGTATATATCGGGTGCGTCTAGGCTTTCCCTCAACACTTCTAAAAAGGTAAATAAGAAATGACTTACCGCAGCAGATGAAGAAAGGGGAAGGAGAAGCTCAAACCTCTTTCCGGAGCACATTCGAATATTGCGCTGAAAAACCCTCGCCTCATAATGGGAGATCACGTCGGGGTCACCAACTGAAAGGACCGACTCACTGGCACGAAAGCAGTCCAGCGATCTGGTTGAAGGTTTACTGCATGTTCGGTCTTTTTACAGCGCTTCAAGATTTAGTTTCAATTTTGATCTGGCTCCATACTAATCTGACTCCAATTTTTAATTGATCATTAAATTTAGACTGTATTTCCAATCAAAAGGTTATCATAAATATAGACTATGAATTAATTTGGGAATTTGATTATTCTAGACATTCCATCTTTTCAATTATCCGTTCATCAGGGACCCAATGTCGCTTTTATGTCTCACGTCGGCCTTTACGTGGATCATACGTCACAAAATCGCCAGTCTGATAATTAATCAGAGGTTGTGGGAGACTAATGCACTCTTGACCAGCCGCCTACTGCTTGCTTCGTACAAAAGTGTAGTTTACTTAGTCTTTCCCATGCTCAACTTGTTAACTTCAGTGATAAGCAGAAATCAGGAGGTCTTCAGAGGATGTGCCTACTGCTTCATCCGTTCCCGCGCCTCCAGTTTGTCTAATCCTGGTCTTATTTTGTGGTAACATCGGCCTCCATGATTTAATAGTTATAATGATTTCAGGACGTATCAGAATAGCAAAATTTAACATTTTATTTGTCAGGTAAAAATGTATCATGCCAATTACACAATTAAACAATGAGAATCCAATTCAGTTTCAATTTAGATACATACATAACCTCAGTAACTCAAAGAAGTATCTAAGAGTGAAAAAGCATTCCTGACTATCAGAGAGACACACTGCAGCATGGGAGACTTGGAGGTTTAGCTCCAGAGACTCTTGCATACAGTGGGGTTCATTTGGCTACAAAATCCCCCTGTACTGTTTCACCACTTGCCTTATATACCAGACCAACACAAACAAATCTTCTAATCAGTTGTAAAAATACAAAGACCTTTTGGTCTTTCAGGAGTTCTCGCAACCCCAGGCTCGCACCTGGTTGGGGGTTCCCATCTGCCCCTAAAGGGAAAACACACCCAATAGCAGCAAACCCAATTCTATGGAAGTTTTCAATCTTTCTTACAGTATATGTGACTGCTATGAAATTGAGACCATTTTACCAATCACACAGAGACCATTAAAATGATATCAAACATGAAGGAGAAAAACAATATATTCACAAGATATAACATGTGGATGATCTTACTGATTTCCAGCAAAAGCTTTTGGGAAGAAAGGTGAGAGAGTGGGAGAAGAGAGGGGGGTAGGTCAGGGTGGGGTTGTTTGCTTTCTCTTTGAAGATCGATTCTCCTGATTCCAGTAGTTTTATTGCTTTATTGCATGGCAGCTGTTTTGAGTTCCTGTGTTTTAATTCCATGAGGAGATAATTTCACTCCTTACAGATACATATTTCTTGTCATTATTTGTTTTGTGTCATGATGCTTTGCGCAAACAAAATCATGCCAATAAAGTACATTACACTGGATTGAACTGAAATTGAATACTTTTCATTAAATGATTCTTTCTCTTCAGATTTTAAACAGAATGGTCTATTGTTAAGACCCACCATTGCTTTCATTTTCTGAGAACACATGAGTGATGTTAAAAACAAATTATATAGATAGATAGATAGATAGATAGATAGATAGATAGATAGATAGATAGATAGATAGATAGATAGATAGATAGATGTATTAACATAACTTCAATTGACTTTAAAGTTATTTTCCTTGACTTTAAACTGTATTCAAAATACTAAAAATGCTAAAAAAAAAGTTATTGACAGTATCAGTAAAATTAACATTTGGCTGTTATTATATCATTTCTCATTTTTTAAATACAGAAAAATATTAGTTAGTATTTTGTTTTCTTCAATTACATAAACATTTATCAAAAATTACATAAAAATAATGATTTGTGAAATCAGCACATGATGCTGCAAATGGACATATTAATAGACCCCGTTATTTTTTATTTTATTTTTATTTTTTATTTTTTTTGTAACTGTTAAATCTCTGACAGAAAAAGCTATCAAACAAATTAAAGTACAATATCCTAAATTAAATATAGTGCAAAAACTTTTACAAAAATGTGCATTAAATGTTTTACGGTTGTTTTCATGTTTAATTTTTTGTTATTTTACATGTATTTCCTGAATTATTTTAATCAAAAAATCTAATGACTGGCAACAGGACATTAAACACTAACAGATCTCTCAAGATCTCAGCATCTTCCCTTATTACAAACCAGTTTGACTTTATTTCATACAAAAACTTCTATTGAGAATTACAGTGGTTAAATGTAAATGTTGAAAACAGTGAAGTTTGATGTCACCATGATGGAGATCAGCGTTTGTTTTAGTTGGTGACACGATCAAGAGCTGGATTGCGCTGGATATCCACCAGATGGCACTCCATCCCAGACTTCTACCACTCCATCCCAGACTTCTACCACTCCATCAAGGACTCTCCCACAATTCTTTGCCTGATCAGTGGCTCGTTTAAGAAAGGAGGTTGGGTGTCAATCCTGAAATGAGGGAAAATCTGGGTTTTCCATTTCAGAATGGGAGGTTTGTGAAACTTGGGAAAACAGGGTCAGTCAAGCCTGTTTCTGAAAGAGAGCTAACTTGTACTCAGAGTCAGTTACTGAACCAAACCTGGTGGGGAGCAGGTTCTCTTACGAGAGGTCTCTCGTACTGCGTAAGTGTCTTACGCTAGGGGAAAATCCTTTTCCGCGAGATATTGAAGCCAAAAATTATCCTTAATTTTGTAATAATGCAAAACGCGTTGCAGCAGCACACAGACATAGGCAAGACAGCTCACGCGCCTATTGGCTGTTCTGCTGCAACTGCAGCAGCCTATCGAGCGAGGCCTAGCGTGACGTCAGACCCAATGAGGACGCTTCGCGCCCACTGCGTCATGTCCCGCCACTATGGGCGTGGCCTAGGCCTATAAATATCACTCGCAGGCAGCTATTATCTGATTTTTCATCCTTCAAACGAAGCACACGCATCGCTGGAGCTGGAGAAGAAGCCGCGCCGTCGATCGAGAGCATCTCAGCGGGACGAGTCACTGAAGCTGCTGGCCGCGCCGCCTTCCTTGCCTTCCTGCCGTGCTTTCCGGCGCCCATATCCTTTATAATCTACAGTGTGTGCCGCCGCTGCGATACACACTGTTTCTCTAAAAAGAGCAAAGCGTCTTTTTAAAGATGCCTTCTTGCGGCTCGTGCAGATGCCAGTGGCGACTCTGAGGACTCGCCTGGCCTTCTTCACTGAGACTGTTCCCCCGCCCGCCGCGGTGTCGCACGCCAAAAGGGGAACGCGCATGCGTCAAAACCAGCGGCTTTTCTTCCTGAGCTTCACGAAGAACTGACTAAGTTCTGGAACGCCCCCTGCTCAGCGAGAGTGCGTCCATCCACTTCTTTGGCATTCTCCACAGTGGACGACGCCGAGAATAGAGGATACCACTCTCTACCGCTGGTCGAAGAGGCGATAGCACCCCACGCTGGACGGCGTGCTAAGTCGGCCCTCCCCTCTAAAGCTTGCCGTCAGACGTCAAACCTGCTGTCTGAGTCTGAGCGTACCGCGTTTCTCGACGCGCCGCTCTCACCCGCTGGCTTATTCGGATCTTCTGTCAGGCTCAAGGCGCGAGACCGTGTTCACGCTCGTCTGGCCGCCGCCCCGCCGGACGCGGCCCGCGACCCAGGATTGAGTTGAAACCTGAGCCTCTGAAGTCGTCCTAGCACAACTAGGAAAACGACAGTGTACGAGTCCCGCTGTCGCCGGACCCCCACCAAAGTTATTCGCCTGTCCAGTTCCAGAAAATGTGACTGTTCCAGTGTTTTCTGCAGCCAACAAAATGGCTCCGTCGCCCGTTTGATGCACACAAAAGTCGTTCTCACGGCAATCCAGATAAATCCCCAAAGGAGTGTATTTTCTGGTGTCCCGGCCACGGCCGATGGTGTTTCATGTGTAGTAAGCATGCCCACTACCCAGTGCCCATCTCTACACACAAGCACAGCCTGTCACACAGGTCCCGCGCACATAAAATCGACTCAGATCGATTGCGCTTCACATGTGGTAAAAGTACCCGCTTCACAGTGCCCACAGACACCACATTATGCACGCCCCACGGTTTCTGTAAAAACGAAACCAACGTGCATTCGCTCTATGCAGGCGAACGTTGTTTGGAGTGTGTTAAATGTGCCCGCTGCCCCACAACCACATCCACACACAGACATAATAGTTTCCGCTATCAGCGCCCGCGCCTCGAATGTCACGAGTGCGTCTCTTACTGAACGAACGGAGCGCGCTTCGTATTCAACCTCTAGCTATTCATGCAGACGCATGGGAAAAGCTTCCCGGGGTTTCAAAATGGGTGCTGGACATTATAAAAGGAGGCTATTCGCTACAGTTTCACCGACGCCTGCGCCGCTATACAGCGCGCGTCGAGACCACGATGCAGACAGAAGTAGCACACCTACTTCGAGCCGAAGTTGCGAAACTATTGAGCAAAGGGGTCATAGAGCCCCTTTCTCAAGCTCAAAGCGAAGGAGGGCTGTACAGCAGATATTCCCTGGTACCGAAAAAGACGGTGGTCTCAGACCAATACTAGATCTAAGGCAACTGAACAAAGCGCTGGTGAAGCGACGGTTCAGGATGCTCACGACCAGGTAAATCCTCGCGCAAGTTCGCCAAGGAGACTGGTTCGTGTCAGTGGATCTGGAAGACGCGTATTTTCAAATACAGATAGCGTCAGGTCACAGGTGGTTTTTGAGATTCGCCTTCGAGGGCCAGGCATATCAGTACACAGTCCTGCCGTTCGGTTTGTCCCAGGCACCCCGTACATTTACGAAGTGCATGGACGCAGCGCTCGTTCCTCTCAGACTGAAAGGCGTGCGCATACTGAACTATTTGGACGATTGGCTGATTCTAGCACAATCTCGCTCAGTGCTCGTAGAGCACATGACCATGTTACTCGATCACTTCGAGAATTTGGGTCTCACGGTCAATTGGGTGAAGAGCTCTCTGTCTCCCAGTCAGAAGACTTCCTTCCTGGGCACAGAATTGGACTCGCTGTCAATGATAGCGCGGCTGTCATCACAGCGCGTGGTAGACATTCTGCGCACAGCGGCCTCGTTCCGCTGCGGCGCGTCCGTTCCGCTCAAGAAATTCCCGAAAATGCTGGGTCTCATGGCCTCAGCGTCATCAGTTCTCCAGCTGGGTCTGCTCCGCATGCGCCCACTGCAGTTCTGGTTGAAAGCGCGCGTACCGCGCCAAGCACAGCCGTCCGTTCGGCTTCGTCTCACGGTCAATCAGAAGTGCGTCACAGCCCTGAAACCGTGGAAAGCCTGGGGACTTTCTCGAGAATAAAAGTGGTGTCTACGGACGTGTCCACCTCGGGATGGGGGGCTCTGCTCGAGGGCAGACCGTTTTTGGCCAGTGGTCAGAACGGGAAAAGCTCCTGCATATCAACTGCCTCGAAATGCTGGCAGTAGAGAACACGCTGACGCGCTTCTGTCCCCAAATAAAGGGAAACCACATACTAGTCCGCTCGGACAACATGTCAGTGGTGTCCTACATAAATCGCCAGGGCGGTTTCAGGTCCAGAAACCTGTACAGGCTTGCAGAACGCCTCCTGGTATGGGCTCAGCGCAACCTGTGCTCGCTGAAAGCAGCGCATGTGCCGGGGCTCCTAAACATAGGGCCAGACAGACTACTGTGGAAGAAATTAGGCAGAGCGGAAGTAGACCTGTTCGTGTCTCAGAACAACGCTCACTGTCTGGAATTTTTCTCCAAAAGCAGGGACGCACTGGCCCACGTATGGCCCCGCCGTCATCTCTATGCTTTTCCCCCGGTCTCTCTCCTACCTCAGGTGATAGAGAGGGTCAAGGAAAAAGGATGTTCAATACTGCTGGTAGCGCCGTTTTGGGAAAACCAGCCCTGGTTCCCAGTGCTGATGCAGCTGATGAGCACTGCCCCGTGGCCGATACCAGTGAGGAGAGACCTACTCTCTCAGGCCAGCGGGTCGATTTGGCATCCTCACCCAGAGCAGTGGTCCCTTCATGTCTGGGCCACCAGCGAATATATGATGAACTCCCTAAAGGAGTATTAAACATGATCACGCAGGCTAGAGCCCCTTCTATGAGACGGCTCTATTCCTCAAAATGGTCTGTGTTTCCGGGCTGGTGCACAGCCCGCGGCTCGTCACCCACTAACTGTGGTGTGACGGAGGTGCTTTCCTTTTTATAAGAGCTGCTGGACAAGGGCAGAACCCCATCCATGCTCAAAGTCTATGTGGCGGCCATAGCAGCGTTCTCGAGGACAACGCTAGGTCAGTCAATAGGAAGGAACGATTTAGTCATCCACTTCCTGAGGGGAGCTAGAAGACTGAATCCCCCCAGACCTCCCTCAGTCCCCGTATGGGACCTTTCTGTGGTACTAGAGGCCATGAAAGGTGGACCATTCGAGCCTCTGCAGACGACTGATCTGAAATACCTGTCTCTTAGGACTGTGTTTCTGCTGGCTCTCATAGGGGACTTGCACGCGCTATCCGTGGGCGCGACGTGCATGGAGTTTGGACCTAATGACTCTAAAGTCATACTCAAACCCAAACATGGTTACGTTTCAAAATCCCTCAACACACCGTTTAGGGCACAGGTCATCGCTCTGTCAGCCCTACCGGTCATTGACGAGGAAATGGACGCGAGCCTCCTATGCCCAGTCAGGGCATTGCGAGCTTACGTGTCTCGCTCGTCTGCTTTTAGGCAGACAGAACAGTTTTTTGTTTCGTTCTATGGGCGTCCCAAGGGACTGGCCGCGTCGAAACAGAGCCTATCCAGATGGATAGTTGATGCTATTGCGCTGGCATATGCTTCCAAGGGCATGCAGTGCCCGCTAGGTGTCAGAGCACATTCCACGAGGGGCGTGGCCTCATCGTGGGCCTGGTCAGGTGGGATTGCCTTGCAAGATATTTGTACAGCAGCGGGCTGGGCCTCTACGTCTACATTTATAAGGTTTTACAACCTGGAGGTTCCCGCCTTACAGGCCAGGCTGCTGTCAGTCTAGATAATCAGTGTTGTCTGATGCTATCAGCTCGGACTGCTGCGTCTACTGAGCACAGCTCTAGGGTTGACAGTGAAAGTAGTAGCACAAGATGTGCCTGGGCAAACTGTGTAAAGACCCACATTTCCACGTCAGTTCAGGCCGTAACCCCGCCCTGTATGTACGATAAACTTAGCGTCTGAGCGACGCTGCACTATGTGGAAGAGTGTAGCTTTGCCCCTCCCTCTTCCCCGGACTCCCTGTGAGTTCTCTAGGTGATTGTGAACTATATGAACCCCCGGGTTTTCGCCCTTGGGTCTTTGGTGTCAGATCTCAGCATGCACGGCGTTTTGCATTGGGTCCCCATAGCGTAAGATACTTACGCAGTACGAGAGACCTCTCGTAAGAGAACGCACTCGGTTACTAACGTAACCTCGGTTCTCTCTAGTGAGGGAACGAGTACTGCGTATCTTGCCATGTATGCGCACGCTCTGGTTGCTTCGATGATGAAAAACCAGATAATAGCTGCCTGCGAGCGATATTTATAGGCCTAGGCCACGCCCATAGTGGTGGGACATGACGCAGTGGGCGCGAAGCGTCCTCATTGGGTCTGATGTCACGCTAGGCCTCACTCGATAGGTTGCTGCAGTTGCCGCAGAACAGCCAATAGGCGCGCGAGCTGTCTTGCCTATGTCTGTATGCTGCTGCAACGCGTTTTGCATTATTACAAAATTAAGGATAATTTTTGGCTTGAATATCTCGCGGAAAAGGATTTTCCCCTAGCGTAAGATACTTACGCAGTACTCGTTCCCTCTCTAGAGAGAACCGAGGTTACGTTAGTAACCGAGTACGTTTTCTTCGGTAAACCCAGAGTTTCTTTCAGTCTCCTCCCCCCTTTTTAAAGTGTAAGCGATGTTTAAATACCTCATTCATTCATGCTGCAAAAATGTTTTTTTTTTTGTTTGTTTTTTGTTGTTTTAGTTAATGTTTTGGAATCTAATGCTGCGATCCAGACAACCCGTAACCCGTGTTTTTCCGACCTTCTACCAGTGAAAGTGCACTGGAATGGCAGTCAAACCCGTGACTTCCCACTCGTGAACTCGTACTAGATCGATGGACTCCCAGTTCCGAGTTCTGACGTGACATAGCCCGCGAAACAACAAAGTCAGCCCTAATGTGCAGTGTTTATACAAGTGGCACACGGTGGAAAAACAGAGCTTAGGACAATATAACGTTGCAATCAAAATAATAATAATATAAAAATAATAATAATTCATAAATGTGCCCAGGCAGTTTGGCGTGACTTGCCTGGAACGCTACAAAGTCGGCTGAGTAGAAGTCAAATGTTAATTCCATTAATCTCATTAAGAAATGCAATTGGATTAGAGAGTATTTAAATGTGAAAAGAGCACTAGACTATGTGGAAAAACCTGCTGCACACTGAAATAGACACTGAATGATATTTATTTAATATGTCATGTTTGTAAAGCCATGAAGTATACACCCATGACCATTTTATGGTTAAAGCTTTACTTGATTGAATTATTTTTATGTTTAATTTTTAGCAGTTTTATTTCAGTTTTTTTTTCTTTTGTCTGGGATACCATTAAAATTAATATTAGTTCAATAAGGACAGTTGCATAGTGTTGACAGTGAAGTTAGTAATAAGCCCTCCAAAGATTCAATGATATTGATGGTGCCTGTGTCTGATGTGTACAGTAAATTATTGTATTACCATAATGACACTGAAATACAACAAGTTGTGTTTGATCTTCCCTTACAAGTGTCTTTGGTTTAGTTTGACTAAGCATGCAATACTTTTCTCTAGTAGTTAATAATCCAAAGTATGGTTTTATATATAGATGGACAGCATTCAAAAATGCTTACTACTGAACAAAAGAGCTTGTGTTTAAAAAAGCTTGGTTTTGCAGACAGACACAATTATGCTTATGTGTGTGTGTGTGTGTGTGTGTGTGTGTGTGTGTGTGTGTGTGTGTGTGTGTGTGTGTGTGTGTGTGTGTGTGTGTGTGTGTGTGTGTGTGTGTGTGTGTGTGTACCTGGTATTCATCACGTTGTGGGGACCAAATGTCCCCACAAGGATAGGAATACCAGTAGATTTTGACCTTGTGGGGACATTTCTCAGGTCTCCATAAGGAAACAGGCTTATAAATCATGCACAATGAGTTTTTTTTTTGATGAAGTAAAAGTATGCACAATCTCCTGTGAGGGCTAGGTTTAGGTGTAGGGTAGGTGTAGGGCGATAGAAAGTACGGTTTGTACAGTATAAAAATCATTAAGCCTATGGAATGTCCCCATAAAACATGTAAACCCAACATGTGTGTGTGTGTGTGTGTGTGTGTGTGTGTGTGTGTGTGTGTGTGTGTGTGTGTGTGTGTGTGTGTGTGTGTGTGTGTGTGTGTGTGTGTGTGTGTGTGTGTGTGTGTGTGTGTGTGTGTGTGTGTGTGTGTGTACCTGGTATTCATCACGTTGTGGGGACCAAATGTCCCCACAAGGATAGGAATACCAGTAGATTTTGACCTTGTGGGGACATTTCTCAGGTCTCCATAAGGAAACAGGCTTATAAATCATGCACAATGAGTTTTTTTTTTGATGAAGTAAAAGTATGCACAATCTCCTGTGAGGGCTAGGTTTAGGTGTAGGGTAGGTGTAGGGCGATAGAAAGTACGGTTTGTACAGTATAAAAATCATTAAGCCTATGGAATGTCCCCATAAAACATGTAAACCCAACATGTGTGTGTGTGTGTGTGTGTGTGTGTGTGTGTGTGTGTGTGTGTGTGTGTGTGTGTGTGTGTGTGTGTGTGTGTGTGTGTTTTCTTTTTGCCTAAAATATATTTTGTATTTTCTATAAATTTCTACAAATGTCCAACACACACAGAAACATCAGTATTATAGCCTTCAGTATTAGAAGCTTTGAAGAAAAATATATTTAACTATTCAGTTATCATAATTCTATTTATAAATGTGTGTTTTAAAGTTCTGATGACTTTGTGGAAAAACAATAATAATGAGTAGGTGTTTCCAAATGTGTATCTGACTGAACTGCATCTAATAGGTCCTTATTTTAATAAGCAGTTAGATATTCACTTATATTTCTATCATATCTAATTTCTACTCTTCCTTTGACATGTATTTGCAATGATTCTGTTTTGTAATTGTTTTGAAAGTAGCAAAGAAACTGAGTTGGTGAATTTAAAATTTTATAAGGAAAAATAATACAAGAATATAAGAATATATCACCATATCAAAATCAAGTTCTGATCCTGATCTCAGATAGCAAAAATCATCTGGCCCAGATCTGGCCCAGACCTATTGCAAGTTCTGGGCCAGATCCAGAACGGACTCAGGCCGGTTTTGTTTGGCACAACGGGCCAATACTGGCACGGATCCGTTTTTCCGCATCTGGACCAGAACTGGGTTAACCCCGGGCCAGATGCGGATTTCTTTATGGTGATTTGGCCCAAATGTGGCCAGTACCATTCGAGATCTGGGCCAATACCAGGCTCTCTTCCAGGTGCAAGACATGTTTTTTGGTTCTTGTTTCTATTCACATCTTGTTTATTCTGCTAATGACTTATGTTTCTTTGGCTGAAAACAATCTTTTTGTTTTTTTTTTAACTTTACCTACATGCTTCATTGATTCAATATCATCATCTTGCTTGTTTTAAATCAGATCTGAAATTACTATTAAAAAGCTACTTGTTGGATTATTGAGCATTGGATATTTTATTTATAGTTTAGTAATAGTTTACAATATAACTTTTAATATTTTTTCTACAAGTGCACTAAATGCATTTTAAAATTTAACCTGAAGAAAACCTGTTCTTTGACCTGTTTTAACACGCCCAAAGGTGATCAGAAACTCCACCCTCTTACAACACTAACCAGGAAGAGACGGACTTGTCATTTCTCCTTTCTGTTAAACTGACAAAAGCAAAGAACAATTAAAGACTTTAAGAAAGACTTTGAAGAAGGATTTATAAGATGTACTTTTCTGAACAGACAGTGGATCTTTGATTCTTGTGGCGATTCACTTTTGGACATTGTTCAGTAAATGCAAGATTGTTGGAGTTCAAATAGTGAAAATGGCTTCAATAAATGTATCTGCAGAAGAACTTTCTTGTCCTGTGTGCTGTGAAATCTTCAAAGATCCTGTTCTTTTATTGTGTAGTCACAGTTTCTGTAAAGAGTGTCTTCAACAGTTCTGGAGAACCAAGGAAACTCAGGAGTGTCCTGTCTGCAGGAGAAGATCCTCAAGAGATGATCCTCCATGTAATCGTGTGTTAAAAAACTTGTGTGAGTCGTTCCTGAAAGAGAGAAATGAGAGGCATTTATCAGGATCAGAGGAGATCTGCAGTTTACACAGTGAGAAACTCAAACTCTTCTGTCTGGAGGACAAACAGCCGGTGTGTTTAGTGTGCAGAGATTCACAACAACATGACAATCACAAATTCAGACCCATCAGTGAAGTGGTTTCATCATACAAGGTAAGACAGATTTATATATCTGAGGATGGAAACTTACACTACTTGTAAATAGTGTAGACAACTCCTCAGTATTATTTTGTTTGTGCTATATACTGTATTACATGGACATATTACAAAAATCTCTGGTTTCTTATTGATTTTTACTTTAAATTCTAGGAGGAGCTCAATATATCACTTAAGTCCTTACAAGAGAAACTTCAACACAATAAAAACACTAAAGGAGAGTTTGAGAAAACAGTTCAACACATCAAGGTGAAAATATTTTTCATTTAAGCAATTTCAAGTGAGTTTTGAATCTCAAACCTCATTATTCTTAGTCTGTTTTCACAGAAACATCGACTGTAAATCACTAGCATTCATAAAATTAATCAGTTCTCATGCTATACGGTATCACACGGTAAAAATGAATGTTAGTCAATCAGCCAGTAAAATGGACGTTAATTGTTATAATTTTGCGAGTCAGAGGCGCACAGTAAATAAACATGGAAACAAACCCACAAATTTATGATTTCTGTGTTTTTCACATGCGTAACCCTGACTTAATACATTAGCTATAAAGATGCATTTACCTGATCATTACAGCATGTTCATCAATCTAATTTCTACATTTTATTAAATGCTGTATTAAACTAATTTCAGAGCTATCTTTAAGTCATATACAAATAATCTACAACATTTTAATTGCACTTACCCTTGAACTGGTTCACCCTCCACCTAGTTTTTTGTGTCTTGTGTAGAAACATGTGTTATTTATAGTTAATCTGTGGTTATTCAATTGGTATATACACAAAAAAAACATGCTTACTACTCTTAGAACATGGTTAATTTTGGCACAAGTGTGTCAAATAACGTTAACACACAGGAAATGCCGGCCGCATATCAAGTTGTTTATTATTTATCAGAGCTTTGGAAACTCGACATTCACATTAGAATCTATTCAGAATGCTTCTGTTTGTTAAATAAAACCAAATAACTAACACATAATATGATTTCAGCAGATGATATTTGTGTGTATTACCACCTGTAGGGAGACGATGTGAGACCTCAGAGAGGTTCCAAAGTCTCAGTTGATTTTTTGATTGGTTAAATTTAATGGAGAATCTTATCTTTGAAGCAATTATGATTTGATTTCAGTCTCAGGCTGTGCAGACAGAGCGTCAGATTAAACAGCAGTTTGAGAAGCTTCATCAGTTTCTCAGAGATGAAGAAAAAGCTACAATCACTGCACTGAGGGAGGAAGAGGAGCAGAAGAAGCAGATGATGAAGGAGAAGCTGGAGGAGATCAACAGACACATCTCAGCTCTTTCACACACAATCAAAGACACAGAGGAGATGATGAAAGACAATGATGTCTGCTTTCTAAAGGTCTGATTTCAGATCATTGATTGATTGATTGATTGATTGATTGATTGATTGATTGAGTTGTTGATGATCAATTGTTTGTTTGTTCTGCAGATGTTTTCAGTCACAATGGAAAGGTGAGTGATCTGATGATGTCTCTGGTCTCTATGTTGTTAAAGCCAAAGCCACTGCAGTTCTGACTCCTGAATGTTCTTCCAGAGCCCAGATCTCACAGCCGGATCCACAGATGCCTTCTGAAGCTTTGATTCATGTGCCACGGTACTTGAGCAACCTGCCTCTCAGAGTCTCCAAGAAGATGCAGGACATTTTCCAAAACAGTAAGTGTGGAGAAGACCTGTGTTCATCTGGCCATAAAGTGCCAAAGGGCCACTCTTCGATGACTGGTTTGCGCAAGAAAGCATCATGCAAAATTTTCATTCTTTTGAAATTTTTCTTATTTTTATCTGGAATGCAAATTCGACTCTATTCTCGTCTTTGTATGTGCATGCGCAAATAATAAAATTTGTGTTTGGTGTGAACTCATCATTAGACTGTGCTGGTAGCGCATGTTCTTCAGTTGCAGAGACTTGAAGACCTGAAGTGGGTCAGAAAAGGTAGAGTTCAGCTCTTAAAGCAGCCAAAAAACCTAATAACCTAGCAGCTGTGATGTCTGTTAATCAAAGAACAAAAAAATAAATAAATAAATAAGAAATCAATAACCTATAAAGCTTTAAGGATTTGTGTATAATTTAGAAATTAGTGTTTGGTAAGTGTGGTTGGTTTAAGTTGGTTTATTTGAAGTTTGTTTTAAGTTCACTTAAAATAGAAGTTGTTATTTTTTAAAGTTGAATATTACAATTGATGGCTCCTAGTTATACTGTAATGCTGAATGGCTATTCAAAGGTTAAATATTAGGGGAAAAATATGTGGTCCCCCTTTACTTTAGGTGGACTTAACTACTGTACTTACATTTAAATTAAATTGGTATGTACTTATTGTGTACATACTTGTTTTATATTGTATGTGTATATATATATAATATTTATATATAATATTTTTTTCTTTACCCTTACCCATATCCCACCTTAATAGAAGCAAAAGTGTTTTGCAATGCAATATGACCACATTAGTAAATTGTACTTATTTCTTGATGTAAGTTAAGGCCATTTATTACTACATAATAGTTAAGGCCACCTAATATAAAGTGTGACCAAATAATTAATTGAGAAATTAGTAAAATTGTATCAGTGATACTGGCCTTTAGCCCTAAAAAAGATGCCATTAAACAAATACTGAAATATACTGCCTTTATGTTGTTCCTACATTCATGTGAAGATTGAATGTAAAATTATTGCAATATAAAAGAATATTTAAAAACCTTTAATGTTATGTGGGATTAATCATGATAAATTGTAGAAAAAAAGTGTGATTGACAGCACTATAGGGGGAAAATCCCTTTGCATTCAGTGTAACAAAATTACTTAAATAGGACATTCCTATATGCATATTGTGATAGCCCAAATAAATGCAGAAGTGTGTTTAATAAATTTAATAAATATTTCTCATTTCTCAGAGGATAAGGCAATGCAGTCTCATGTATTATCACAAATTATCAATCAGCTATGCCATGTAAATAACCATGTGATTAAATCAGATTACAGAGTTACAGTAGGACCTACTGTATCACCCTACGCCAAGTTTCATGCCAGAACTTTGTATTTATTGCCAACCCAATGAAATCCCTGAGTCTTACCTAGCCACCCCTGAAGAAAAAGATCTGGTTATGCCCCTGTGTTACACACACACACACACACACACACACACACACACACACACACACACACACACACACACACACACACACACACACACATACTGGAAATGATGGAGGAAGACAGATTTTGTCACTATGTGTGCATAACTAGATAAACTACTACACCAAAACTAAATGTTGATTGTGTTTCATCAGCTCCTGAAATTCTGGAACCAAACACTGAAAATCCAGATCTTATCCTGTCTGATGATATTACCAGCATGAGATACAGCACGAATGATCAACGGCTTCCTGCTATTCCAAGGAGATTTGCCAGGTGGGTTCGTGCTCTGGGATTAAATGGTTCTAACTCAGGGATTAAATAAACAGCAATCATACCATGGACAGTCTAATGCACTTTCCCAATCCTGAACTACCTCTTCATTACAAAAAAGGCAATCTTTGTTCTTTTTTCTGGCTTATTTCTCTTGCTTTTTCTTTAGACTGGGCAAAGATGGTTCACAAAGTGCACTTTACTACTGCTATAGAATGCAACATTAATGTGCACCTGGCTAACATGTCAACTGCATGATTATTTCAGTGTTTTTGTGGAGTTTGTATTAAATTCAGCTGCTCAGGTAATATCAATGATATTAAATTACAATTTAAAAACAACTATAGAAATGTTTATTCATCCCGCATTTTATTTTGACATCCTTTGGGGGAATTAAGTCTTATGGGGGTAAAATACACCTGTAATTCTCACCCTGAATAATCAGCATACACTGTAAAAAGTTTTCACCAGTTTCAACTTAAAACCTTAAGTTCAGCAGCTGCCTTACAATTTTAAGTTAAATCAATTTAACTTCAACTCACAAGTTAAATCAACTAATTTTTATTGTAATAAGTTAAAATTACTTATAGTTTTAAGTTGATTTAACTTAAAATTTTAATTCAGCTGCTGAACTTAAGTTTAAGCTGAATCTGGTGAAAACTTTTTACAGTGTAAGAAAGCGCACATAAACATGCTCATTGTAATATTAGGAATTTAATGTCCCGAAGAGGACAGAAAAATAGTATTTTATTAATTTAATTAATTTAAAGCTTTTTAAAAATGATTGTAAAGCTGCTTTTAAGTCATGTTGGAATGTATTATTTAGGACCACATGGACGCCTGTGACTGTTTAGGTTAAGGGTTTCTCAGTCAGTGAAATAATTCTGGTTGCATCAAACTTAATAATATAATAATATATAATATATAAGAATTATCTCATAATTTAAATAATTAACTCATAATTAACTTTTAATTGTGAGTACTGATGGTCAAATTGAGTTTGTAGGCATTCAGGTACTGCTGATAAAGAATAGACAAACCTTGCCATAAAATACTACTATTTTTCTTATGCAAGAGACTCAAAAATTCTCAGTAAATTACAAAATGCATAGATAAAGCATTATTTGCACACCTAATGCACATCCTTTATTCTGAATTTTGTTGTATTTTGTTTGTAAAGATTACTTTTTTTCAAGTATGTACAGCAAAATATCAGATTTTTTTTTACCTATTCTCCTGCCATTTTTTTTATTAAACGCCAACAAGAAAGCCCAGAAGAGAAAAAAGTAATGCAAAAGTAATGTGATGCATTACTTTCAGTACTCACTTTTAGTCTTCAGTCACCCCAACAACATTCTTCTCTCAACCTCCGTCACCTTCATCTTTCTCTGTGCATCCCTCTCTCTCCAGATCTACGCTCCACAACACAGAGAGGACCAGCATACGGCTGGAGGACAACAACAAAGACTCCTCTTTTTCCCCAGGGAGCAGGACTCATCCGTCCACTACTGTGTCCTTACTTAAATGCCAGCCTCGCTCACTCCGCTTCACCTGGAGCATAAAGACCACATCTTCCATGGAGCCAGGTGAGATTATGAAGGAAATTCAAAGGGTTCTGGATGCCAACAGCTGCGAATATGAGCTGCATGAGCGATACATGCTGTTTTGCATGACTGGCAACCCGGCCCGTGATGACTTTGTACAGTGGGAGATGGAGGTTTGCAAGCTGCCCCGCTTATCTCTCAATGGTGTTCGCTTCAAAAGGATATCAGGAACATCCATTGCATTCAAGAACATCGCCTCCAAAATTGCTAATGAGCTGAATCTGTGTGTCAGGCATTCAATACAGCCACCTCCTCAAACCACTCCCCCTGAAACTCCACCCACGTGTTCATCCTCACCGGAGTTCTGATCTCACTCACCTGATTCCAATTACCACTCCTCTATAAATACCTGGTTCCCTCATTTCCACTTTATCTGGTCAACCGATCACATCCCCTGCGTTCCCCAGACCCATGCTCTGTTCTATGGACTGCACTTCCTCTTCCTGTTCCTTCGGACTCTGCATCAAAACCAAGCAAAGGACAGTTTAGCTAAGAATACTTACCACATTTACTTACTGCATTCTGTTTTACGAGACTCTGTTTATAAACCCACCTTTTATACGCCAAACTTACCTCTGCCTCTGCATCCGTCTGTGTGTGACACTGTGAGAGGAGAGAACGAATGAAATAAAAATTTGTAGCATTTTAAAAAGTCTCTGAGCAAGGATGAAGAGAGAACATACTGCATAAGGAAAACATTTCAGAATTTCTCTCCATAAAGTGGACTTCTATGGTGCCCCAAGTTTGAACTTCCAAAATGCAGTTTAAATGCAGCTTCAAAGGGCTCTAAATGATCCCAGCCAAGGAAGATGGGTCTTATCTACCGAAAAAAATCGGTTATTTTCTAAACTAATTGACTATTTAGATACGTTTTAACAGCAAATGCTCGTCTTGTCTCGTCTCTGCGTTGCACATGCGTGGTCTGTGTGATCCGGGTCAATACAATTACAGGGTATGTCGAAAAACTCCCATATTGTTTTCTTCTTCAACTTCCAAATCGTCCTACATGATTGTTTTACCCCCTTTTTTTTTTTTTTTTTTTTTTGTAAAGGGCGTTTGATCTTTGCATACATGTTCACTTTGTAAATACTGGGTCAGGACTCCTGCAGCGATGTGGATCGATTTTAAAAAAGAAAAGATGGTAGTTTTTCAACATACCCGAACTGTCTTGAACCAAAAAAAACAGTTTACGCAGACATAGAGAAGACAAGCATTTGAGGTTAGAAAGTACATAAATAGTGAGTTTGTTCTGAAAAAAAAACTGATCGTTTTGCTAGATAAGACCCATCTTCCTCGGCTGGGATCATTTAGAGTCCTTTGAAGCTGCATTTAAACTGCATTTTGGAAGTTCAAACTTGGGGGCACCGTTGAAGTCCAAACTGAAGAAAGAAAAACATGACCATCTTGGATTACAAGGGGGTGAGTAAATTTTCTGTAAATGTTTGTTCTGAAAGTGAACTGCTCCTTTAAGGAGTTTTGAAAATATAAACCCAGCATGTTTTAGAAGGGCAAAGAGTCCTGAAAATGAATTTTAAACTCGTTTTGGACTCCTCACACACTGGCATACAAACACACCTACTGCGTATTGGAATGGACAAAGCAAACTTGGCTTTTGTCCCCTTCAGAGAGACACTCCTCTCTGTCTATTTCTTACTCTTATTTAGTTAACACAGTTACACCTCACCACTGTTCAGTAAGAGCAAGAACACCTAATCAATACTGATAGGACTGTCAATTCTTAAGGTTAAGGTGATTTTAATTCTTAATCTGCTGGGGCCAGTTGTTCAAAAGTAATTTAATCGAATTTTGGCCATCGGATTGGATCAAATCCTGAAATTGGGTTGTTGAAAAGAAAAAGAAAAAGGATTCCGAATTTGAATTAGATCACAAAATCTTATCTTGGTTTTGATCTGGATTGTTTAAAATGTTTTAGTAAGATTGGGATACTTTTGATGCAAATAAATAAATAAATAAAATAATTGGTAACACTTTCTATGAAGCCTGTATCTATAATACATTATAAGAGTATTCTTAAGGCATTATAATGAATGCATAATGCATTACAAAAAACTTTATATGTTATATCATCTCCTGAGTATTCAGAACAGTTTTAATGTATTAGCATTTTTACTTATTTGTGATTATAGCTTTTATGAGTATGATGACCTCCTCATAGTTATAAGGTATTATAAGTCTCATATTGTGACATGTTACTGTTGTCACTTTACTTAAAGCATACAAAGACCACTTATAAGTATTAAAATAATAATAATATTTCTCATACAGCCAGGTATCAGATCAGATGAATGTGTAATATGATTTGATTTTTTTTGATAGTACCCTTTAGACAACTTTTGATAAGTAACTAAATAATTACTAGCAGTAATTATTATTAGTAGTATGCTAAATATATGCTAACACTGTATTTTGACGGTTCCCCAAAAGACAAACTGATTATATGTAACTTTGCAAGTACGTGAAGCTTCTACCTAGCCTAACCTTAACCTAAGTCAAGTCACCTTTATTTATATAGCGCTTTTAACAATACAGATTGTGTCAAAGCAACTGAACAGTATGTAAACAGCACCATAGTGTGTAAGTAACGCATTATTGTAAATAATCAATTTTCAGTTAAAGGCAGTTCATCAATAAATTCAGTGATATCATCGTCAGTTCAGTTCAAATAGTATAGGATATCGCTGGAAAGTGTCCCCAACTAAGCAAGTCTGAGGCGACAGCGGCAAGGAACCAAAACTCCAAAGGTGACAGAAATGGAGAAAAAAACCTTGGGAGAAACCAGGCTCAGTCGGGGGACCAGTTCTCCTCTGGCCAGACCAAACCAGCAGTTTGTACCAATGTCTGATTGTAGAGAACTCATCAGGTTCCTGTGGTGTAGCGCCGATGGCCGTCTAGGTTGGCGAGGTCTTTAGTGATGATCCGTCTCTGGAGCTCATCTGGTTGACATCCACGGCTATTGAAGTCATCTCCAGGTGCTGATCCATGATCTAAGCTGGGTGCGGACTGGATCCGGGGGACTGCAGTGACCATCTGATCCGGATACAGGCTGGGTTTGGTGGCTACGATGACCTCGGAATAAGAATGAAACAGACTAATATTAGCGTAGATGCCATTCTTTTTACAATGCAACGAGTGCATCATGTGTTATGGTAAGTGTTTTCGGTTCCGGTTGACCTAATTAATGCAGCCTAACAATCCTTTAACGGATTTGAATTATAGGAATGTGTTAATGTTTTATGAGTAAGCCAGGTTAAAGAGATGTGTCTTTAATCTAGATTTAAACTGACAGAGTGTGTCTGCCTCCCGAACAGTGTTTGGTAGATTGTTCCAGAGTTTAGGCGCTAGATAAGAAAATGATCTGCCGCCGGCAGTTGATTTTGATATTCTAGGTATTATCAAATTGCCAGAATTTTGAGAACGCAGCGGACGTGAAGGACTATAATACGATAGGAGCTCGTTCAAGTACTGAGGAGCTAAACCATTGAGGGCTTTATAAGTAATTAGCAAGATTTTAAAATCTATACGATGTTTTATAGGAAGCCAATGCAGTGTTGACAGAACCGGGCTAATATGCTCATACTTTCTGGTTCTAGTAAGAACTCAGCTGCATTTTGGACCAGCTGGAGTTTGTTTATTAAGCGTGCAGAACAACCACCCAATAAAGCATTACAATAATCTACCCTTGAGGTCATGAACGCATGAATTAATGTTTCAGCATTTGACATTGATAGCATAGGTCGTAATTTCGATATATTTTTAAGATGGTAAAATGCGGTTTTGCAAATGCTAGAAATGTGGCTTTCAAAGGAGAGATTGCTGTCGAATAGGACGCCTAGGTTTCTAACTGATGACGACGAATTTACAGAGCAGCCATCTAGTATTAGACTGTGTTTTAGGTCATTACTTATGGAGGTTTTAGGTCCAATAATTAACACCTCAATAATTAACAAGTTGTGGTTTTTTAATGAGTGGCTTAATAACTGTCACGATGCAGGCAGGAACACACGAACAACGACGGAGTAAAAGTGAAGGTATTTAATAATCCAATGGAAGCAGGCAGAAACAGGAACACAGCGTGGTAACATTTAACGATCGACAAACATCATAGACAGTGCACACATTAAATAGACATGTTGATACAAACACAGGTGTGGGTAATGATGGGAACAAACCAAGAAACAGAAAACAGCGGGGGGAAATGGATGGGAGAAACCAACTCAAAGTCCAGGGGTGTGACATTACACCCCCCTCCCGGAAAAGGCGCGTCCACGCGCCGACCGAACTACAAAGTCCTTAGGAGGGGGTTTGGGTGGAGGACGTTCTTCCGGAAGGGGGGCCAGGAATGAAGTCCAGGGTGGTGACTGAATAATCCATGGTGGTGATGACGGAGGGAGGAGCCAAGGAGGAGATGGGAGGGATCCAGAGCAGGAGGAGCCAGGTGATACCCAGACCGCAGCCAAGATGGAACCCCACGGTGGAGCCGATGGAGGGAGGAGCCATGGTGGAGAGTGGGCTGACGACTCCCGGGGGCCGACCGACGGAGGCGGAGCAGGTGGTGGTAGAGCCCGAGGCGGAGACGGAGAGCCGATGATCCCGGGCGACACCGAGGATCCGGAGGGCCAAGGTGGAACCCAAGGCTCTGGCGACCAAGGCGGAGGCGGAGATCCGGAGGTCCGCGGCGGAACCGGAGCGACAGAGGACTGAGGCTGTGCCAGAGGGATGGAGGAGTTCCACGGAGCCGGGGGGATGGAGTAACGAGGTGTAGCCGGAGGAGTGGAATCCTTAGGCGAAGGTGGGATGACGACAGACCGAGGCGGAGCCGGAAGGACGATGGAGCGCGGTGAAGCTAGTGGACCGACGGGCGACGGTGGAGACGAGGGAGCTGAGAGACGGGGTGGAGCCGCAGGTTCGGAGGGCCGAGGCGGAGTCCAGGACTCTGAGGCTGGAGGCGGAGATGAGGAATCCTCCAGCCATGACGCCGATGGTGACTGGCAGACCTGCGGCGAACCCACTGCACTGATGTTCAGCTGAGGGTGAGCAGAAGGACTGACAGGTGGCAGTGGTGGCATGGCTGACACATTATCGTTAATAAACTGAGGGAGGGTGGGTGGGAAATTATGACGGGTAGTAAGTTCAGAGATATTAGAAAGTTCAGTCCAAACATCCTCAGAATAATCCATATTAATCACAGAAATGTCCATCGCATTGTCCATAGAAAAAGGTCCCGGAATCTCATTAAGCTCACCCTCAGTGGTGGTGTAGTGGGTAATGCTGTCCTTAGCATTCTCAACTTCCACTAACTTCTTCACCGTCGCGGTTACTGCAGCCGGCTCACACACCTGGTCTGACGCCTCGTGCCACTCTGGCTCCGTGACGATCAGCTGCTCTGTCGCTCCTCCTCGCGATGGCACGCTGGTCGCGGCGGGCGGTAGCTCCCCATCAGCGGTGGGCTCAGGCTGATATTCCGCGGGTCGGGGTGGTAATTGGCTGGGTTCCGTGTCGCGCTGCGAGACGTCTGCTTGGTGTGACTGGACGGCGTTGTAATCCTCCTCCGCTTCGTCAAGGCAGAGCTCTGAACCCCAAGCACTCAGCAAGATGTTAATATACTGAGTTAGGGTCCAGCATGGTTCACCTTCGGGCATGACGAAGCGGAGATCATCATCCAGTCCACACCAAAATCCCTCCATCAGGCAGACGTCATCGCAGCTAGCAAGATGACAAATGCTAATAAACTCCTCCACGTAGTCCTCCAGATCCCTGCCATCCTGGAATATGAAGGTGGTATAACCATCCGGGATGGCGTTTCCCCTCCTTGGACGGACGTTGATGGAAGCAAGTTTCATAGTGGTGAAATCTGGTGACGAACACGACGGAAACAAAAGACTGAAAAAAGACGCAAAAAAAAACGGGGGAATTCACAAAAATTAAACTGTTACGGTCGATCGTTCTGTCACAATGCAGGCAGGAACACACCAACAACGACGGAGTAAAAGTGAAGGTATTTAATAATCCAATGGAAGCAGGCAGAAACAGGAACACAGCGTGGTAACATTTAACGATCGACAAACATCATAGACAGTGCACACATTAAATAGACATGTTGATACAAACACAGGTGTGGGTAATGATGGGAACAAACCAAGAAACAGAAAACAGCGGGGGGAAATGGATGGGAGAAACCAACTCAAAGTCCAGGGGTGTGACAATAACAGCCAGTTTGAAGGTTTTGGGGACATATCCTAATGAAAGTGATGAATTAATAATATTCAGTAGAGGATCTATGACTTCTGGAAGTACCTCCTTTAGTAGCTTAGATGGAATATGGTCTAACATGCATGTTGTAGGTTTAGATGATTTAACAATTTTATACAATTCTTTAGAGTTGGGGTACTCGGACTTGTACTCGGACTCGAGTTCGGTCTCGTGTTCAATTTCTAGCGGACTTGGACTTGTCACGGTCTCGGATGCATTTTGACTCGGACTTGACTCGGACTCAAGCTTTTCGGACTCGGGAATAATTGCAGAGTCCAGCCGAGTCCAGGGACAGTTGACGGAAATTTTACTGACTCGATGCATTTTTACAAAAGTGACATTCAGTATTGGCACGTGTTTAAAAGTCTTGCCAGAACTTGAAAGCCTGCTGGTTTCTTTGCATACACAAACAGCCAAAGCGTGCTCACCGGAAAACGCCTCTCAGTCAGCGTGCAAATGCTGAATTAAGTTTTCTTTTGCATGGTATTGCTACACACTTACACGAAAAGTTATGTCAAAATGCACCGTCTTGGAGAGTATTAATGCAAATGCAGTCGGTTTTGTCTTGAGTGAATTTAAACAGTTGGGAGAAATACAGATGTGTCACAATATATGATCTATGCATCCGGTCTTAAAGCGACAGCAACATAAACCTGCTGCAGCAGACTGCGTCATATTACATTTACCTATTTTACCTCATAATTCTGATTTTTTTTATATGTTGTTTATATGTTGTATTTCGGACTATTACTCAAATGAACTCAAGAGTTTTCTGAGGGGAAAAATGTCAGAAGTGTGGGATTTAAAGTCATGATTTTGAGCTGAGGGGAAAAGGGAGAATGTCATTTCTTATCAAAATTGTCAGATATAATCTCGTAATTGTGAAAATAAAGTCAGAATTTTGAAATATAAACTCGAATTTACTTTTTTTTTTATTCCATGGCCTCCATAGACTGGTACTTAAAAACTGTCCCCTTACAGCCTAATTTTCATCCAAGAAAAAAAAAAAATCAAAATGCCATCTACCCCGTCTAAGGCCTTAGACATTCGTCATATAAAACCCAAAACAGCCAAAATCAGAGATAAGAGGTGAATTTTCTGCTCCTCAGGTCTCATTCACTAAGCTTCCTACCCACCCCGTTGAACTTATACATTTAGTATATAACAGCAAATAAAGTCAAGTCCTGTCCTAAAAGCTGTTTCACTTCAGAGTATGTCACAATATGTCACAATACATAAGTTATAACTTCTGTTACATGACTTTAAAGTTTGTTGCGCAGGACACCAATTATAAGATGGTGTCAATCAAAAATCCAAATGGAAATATGCAATAGCGGTTTGCTTTTTTACATTTAAATTGTCATTGCCTTATTCTAGTTGTAAAGGTTAAAACAAGGTTAAGATACTGAAAAACAGTAGTGTTTAGTTGGACTCGGACTCGACTCGGACTCGACCCATTTGGACTCGGACTTGAGTCCGACTCGCCCCATTTTGGACTCGGACTCGACTCGGACACGACTGGTTAAAGACTCGGACTCGACTCGGACTTGACTTAGGTGGACTCGACCCAACACTACAATTCTTCCTCTCCTATAATAGAGAATGAGTGAATTGTTCCTCAGGAGATCTACAACATATAACTGATGCGATACTGTAGCGGGCGGCTGTATGGTCACAATTTGATCTCTAATATTGTCTATCTTGGAGGTAAAGTACGTCATAAAGTCATTACTGCTGTGCTTTTGGGAAATGTCTAAACCTGTTGCTGCTATATTTTTCGTTAATTTAACCACAGTATTGAACAAATACCTAGGGTTATGTTTGCTTTCTTCTAAGAGAGATGAAAAGTAATCCGATCTGACAGTTTTTAATGCTTTCCTATAAGATAAATTACATTCACGCCAAGCAGTACGAAAAACCTCTAGTTTTGTTTTCCTCCAGCTGCGTTCCATTTTTCGTGCTTTTCTCTTTAGGGCGCGAGTATGATCGTTATACCACGGTGTTACACTGTTTTTCTTAATCTTTTTTAGGCGCACTGGAGCAACTGTATCTAAAGTGCTAGAAAAGAGAGAGTCCATAGTTTCTATTACATCATCAAGTTTTTCTGAGCTATTGGATATGCTGAGGAATTCAGATAAGTCAGGAAGATTACTTACAAAGCAGTCTTTTGTAGTAGAAGTGATGGTTCTACCGTATTTGTAGCAAGGAATTGAATTAACAGTTTTAGCTATCTGGATTATACAAGAGACTAGATAATGATCTGAGATATCATCGCTTTGCTGCAGAATTTCAACGCCATTAACATCAATTCCATGTGACAGTATTAAATCTAGAGTATGATTTCGGCAATGAGTAGGACCTGACACATGTTGTCTAACCCCAATAGAGTTCAAAATATCTATAAATGCTGTTCCTAATGCATCTTTTTCATTATCAACATGGATGTTAAAATCACCCACTATTAAGACTTTATCTGCGGCCAACACTAATTCGGATAGAAAATCAGCAAATTCTTTAATAAAGTCTGTATGGTGCCCTGGTGGCCTGTATACAGTAGCTAGCACAAACGTCACAGGGGATTTATCTTTTTTTTTAATTTATTTATTAACATATCTTTATTGCGAGGATTAACCCCTTGAGATGAAACATCTCGTTTTCAAGGGGGTCCTCCAGTACATCACAGTAAAAAGAAAAAAAAAGAACCAAGACAGCAGAGCAAAAATCACAGTCAAAGACAGCATAATAATACACAACAACACACGACACACACACACACACACACACACACACACCAGCTCACAATGCTCAACCCCACCCCACCCAACACAAACCCCACATGTGACAGAAGAACAACCCCATGACTAACATTGCACAAGATCAAGGACTGAGAAGAACACAAACAAAAACATTGATAATGATGATAATGATAATAATAATAATAATAATATCCAAAATCAAGCAAACAAAACTACAAGCAAAGACAAATGTTCCGAAGATGTTCCCCAAGAGCCCTTCGGAACGCAGTAAATGAAGTTAAAGAGCGAACAGATAAAGGAAGATTATTCCAATCATATGGAGCCTTAAAACAAAATGCATATTTCCCTACCTCTCTTTTGACTCTAGGAACAAAAAAAAAAGATCTGACAATTGTGTCGCAGGCTGTAGAGCGTATTATAAAGCACAAGATGTTGCTTGAGATAAATAGGATAATTAAAATAAAAACTTTTGAAAATAAACTGTAACCAGTGAAACTGTCTCCTGGCAGAAGGTGCAAACCAGGACAACTCTCTGTACAACACACAACGGTGTGTCCTAAAGGGACATCGGAGAACAAAACGGCAAAGACTGTTGTAGACCACATCAATGGAGTGAAGACAAGAGGCAGTAGTGTTCTGATAAATAATATCAGCATAGTCCAAAATAGGCAGGAGCAGCTGTGAGACTATTCTTTTCCTGACCAAAAAATTAAAACATTTAACAGATTGATAAAGTATTTTAAGACGAGAATTGAGTTTATTTGTCACTGCTTGTACATGAGTTTTGAAAGATAAATCAGATTCCAGCCAAACACCAAGATATTTAAAGGTCTTAGTTGACTCCAAAGGAGAGGAGTCGAGAAAACGAAGATTAAGGTTGTTTTCACCTATATTCAAGGCTTTCCTATGAAACAGTAAAGAATAGGACTTCGATTTATTAAGGAGAAGTTTATTAACTAATAGCCACTGCTGTACAGAATTGAAATCGTGTTGTAAAGAGAGGGCTATCCCGGAGATGGTGGGTTTACTACAGTAAATAACTGTATCATCAGCATAAAGATGAATATTACAGTCTGTGCAGCATAGAGGCATATCATTTACAAATATAGAAAATAATAACGGTCCCAGAGAAGAGCCTTGAGGGAATGCCTTTTGCTATGCCTGTAAAGTCAGACTGACAACCCCTATAGGACACACACTGACGACGATGATGGAGAAAAGAATTAAACCAGAGTAAAGATGATCTCGAGAGACCAATAGCATGCAACTTATCCAATAGAAGATAATGATCAACTAAATCGAACGCTTTGGAGAGATCTAAGAAAATAGCACCGGTACACAGATTATCATCAAAGCTAGAAAATATATCATTAGAGAGGTTCAAAAGAGCAGTAGTAGTGGAGAAGTGTTTTCTGAAACCTGACTGGCAATGAGTAAGTAAGTTATTATCAGAGAGATATTCAGATAATTGGTTAAAAATTATTTTCTCAAAAACTTTAACCACACAATTGATTATTGAAATTGGCCTATAATTGTTCAGGATTTGTAAGTTACCACCTTTGTGCAAAGGAATGACTTTGGTACATTTCCAGGCGAGGGGCACTTCACAGGTATCAAACGACATGTTGAAAAGCACAGCCAGTGGGGGTGCTAGGACATGAGAGGCAAGTTTGACAAATTTACCCTCAAGGCCATCAGGGCCAGGACCACTACTAGAGGAAAGCTTATTAATGGCCTGTTGAACATCCATTGAACTGACCTGTCTAAATTTGAAAGAGCTTCCACAAGGTAAGCTGTTCAGGCACGGGTCTGCAAGAAGAGCAGGAGGTTGAACAAGCGGTGTTTGAGAGTAAAGCACACTAAAGGCATTAGAAATCACAGCTGGATCGTCAGTTATTTCATTATTAATTATCATATTATTTGAAATATTCTTGGCCTTACCAACTAAGGTGTTTACTCTCCTCCAGAATTGCTTTGGATTACTTATATCATTTGACAGGCTATCTCGATAATAATTAGCTTTAGCATTTCTTGTTTGAGTTGTACATAAATTTCTTAAACGCTTGTATTCCTCCCAGTCGTCAGGCAGTTTTGTATGTTTATGTTTAACCCAGGCCCTATCCCTCTTTTTAAAAAGATTAATAAGATCACCATTAACCCAAGGCAAATGATGGCCTTTAACCTTAATGGATTTCCATGGGGCATGTCTGTCAATAACTTGCCCAACTTCGGAGTAAAAAAAACTCCATTAGTACTTGTTTCTCTGGATAATGCTATTTGAAGCACCATTACTTCAAACGAGTTATATTTGAACCCCGTTCTCTGAGAGACATTGAGAATACTGCTATAAATAGTAGAAACACCTCCTCCTTTACCTTTTAGACGCAGTTCATGTTTATAACAGTAATCTTGGGGGTTGTACTCGTTTAAAATAATGTAATCGTCTGGTTTTAGCCAGGTTTCTGTCAAACAGAGCACATCTAGGTTATGATCAGTGATCATATCATTTACAAAAAGTGCTTTCGTAGAAAGGGACCTGATATTCAATAAGCCAAGCTTTATCAATTGTTTCTCTGTATTATATATATTTTTTATTTGTTGAACATCAATTAAATTGTTAGTCTTGATTTGATTCAGGCGTTTTTTGTATTTTCTTACTCGGGGAACAGACACAGTCTCTATAGTGTGATATCTAGGTGAAAGGGTCTCTATGTGCTGAGAAATAACTGATTTCTGTGACGTGAGGCGGCTAGCAGACGGTCGGTTTAGCCAGTCTGTCTGCTTCCTGACCTGGGCCCCAGTTAGTCAAGTGCAAACTCTAAGACTATGTGCCATATTTCTAGATAGAAGAGATGCTCCACATCCGGAGGGATGAAGACCATCTCTTTTCAACAGGTCAGGTCTGCCCCAAAAGCTTGTCCAATTGTCTATGAAACCTATGTTATTTTGCGGGCACCACTTTGACATCCAGCCGGTTAACGATGACAATCTACTATGTATCTCATCACCACGGTAAGCCGGGAGGGGACCAGAGCATATTACAGTGTCTGACATCGTACTTGCAAGTTCACACACCTCTTTAACATTATTTTTAGTGATCTCCGACTGGCGAAGTCGAACATCATTAGCGCCGACGTGAATAACAATCTTAATGAATTTACGTTTAGCATTAGCCAGCACTTTTAAATTTGCCAAGATGTCAGGCGCTCTGGCTCCCAGTAAACATTGGACTATGGTGGCTGGTGTCTCTATTTACACGTTCCGTACAATAGAATCGCCAATTACTAGAGCACTTTCATCAGGTTTCTCAGTGGGTGCTTCACTGAGTGGGGAGAACCTGTTTGATGTTCTGATCGGAACGGAAGAGCGGTGTTTTGACCCGCGACTATGCCGCCTCACAGTCACCCAATTGCCCTGCTGCATGGGCGTTGTTACCGGAACCGTACAATGTACAGGGCTTTCTGAGCTAGTCACATCCAAAACCGTATCTAAGGCCCTCACATTCTTACTATCCTCTATTAAAGTTTGGATGCGTGACTCTAGTTCTGAAATCTTCTCTGTCAGCCTGACTATATTCCTGCATTTATCACATGTATAAGGCTCACTGCTGACAGAGATAGATAAGCTATACATGTGGCAAGCAGTGCAAACAACAATAGTAGGAGAAGAAGCCATTACTCACCGTGATTGTAGAATGATTTCAACTTATCAATGTTGTTAGAGTTCCTGAAGAACAGATCAGGGGGAGAAAAAACGGAACGGAACCGGCTAAAAGAGTACTAACGATATTAAACACGAGAGAAAAATTAAAAAAATAAAAACGTGAATGGAACGCAGATGGCAAGTAAACTGGCCAGCGCAATGCTAAAAATAGTAAACGAGTTAAAAGCGTGGATGGAGTGCGAGCGGCAAATTAACCGGCTATGGAATGCCAACGCGCTGCACTCGTAATTATAGAGTAAGGCGAACAATCAAATTAGTCAGATTAGTTTGATGGATAAGACCAGAAATTAAGTTAAGCTATATCTATCAATTTAAAATGGCAGAATTAACAATAAGATAGAGAATCCAGTAGAAAATCCAGTAGAAAAACGAAGCTGCAGAGAGCTACAAACAAACAGACCACTCTGCAGCAAGGCAGACTGGAAGCTGTGAAACAGCGACACCCACAGGACAGGAGAACAAAGATACGAAAGCTCTAAGTGGTCTTTGTATGCTTTAAGTAAAGTGGCACCAATATTAGGATCTGAAGAAACCTGCAGGTTACACAGTGAGAAACTCAAACTCTTCTGTCTGGAGGACAAACAGCCAGTGTGTTTAGTGTGCAGAGATTCACATCAACATGAAAATCACAAATTCAGACCCATCAGTGAAGCTGTTTCATCATGTAAGGTACTGTAACAAAGAATTATACCGTTTTTATATTTTACTTATACTATGTATTACATACATTAACATTTAGCTTAAATCTGTGGTGTCTTATAGATTTTAACTTTAAATTGTAGGTGGAGCTTAACACAGCACTGAAGTCCTTACCAAAGAAACTTAAAGACAAAGAAAATGTTAAAAAACAGTTTGAAAAAAACAGTTCAACACATCAAGGTGAGGACTGATTTGTTTAAACATATTCTCCAGGTTTTTTTTGTTTTTGTTTTTTAAAGCTGTACTGGGTTGTCTGAGAGAATGTGTCTTGTGAATGTGTCTTGATTTCAGTCTCAAGCTGAGCACACAGAGCGTCAGATTAAACAGCAGTTTGAGAAGCTTCATCAGTTTCTCAGAGATGAAGAAGAAGCTACAATCACTGCACTGAGGGAGGAAGAGGAGCAGAAGAAGCAGATGATGGAGAAGCTGGAGGAGATCAACAGACACATCTCAGCTCTTTCACACACAATCAAAGACATGGAGGAGATGATGAAAGACAATGACGTCTCACATCATTGATTGGTTGATTAATTATTTAATTGAGTTGTTGATGATCAATGGTGTGTTTGTTCTGCAGAAGTTTCCAGTCTCAATGGAAAGGTGAGTGATCTGCTGGTGTCTCTGGTCTCTCTGCTTCTGATCCAAAGCCACTGCAGTTCTGACTCCTGAATGTTCTTCCAGAGTCCAGATCTCACAGCCAGATCCACAGACGCCTTCTGGAGCTTTGATTCATGTGCCACGTTACTTGGGCAACCTGCCGTTCAGAGTCTGGAAGAAGATGCAGGACATTGTCCAAAACAGTGAGTTATGAGAAGATCTGTGTTGCCTGTTATACATACAGTGGGAATATTTACAGAATTAGAGATTCAATAATACATAATCTGTGTTTGGTTCACTCTTGATCGTTGATTGTGTCTCATCAGCTCCTGTGATTCTGGATCCAAACACAGCTCATCCATGTCTCGCCCTGTCTGATGATCTGACCAGTGTGAGAAACAGTGAGAACAATGAACTGCTTCCTGATAATCCAGAGAGATTTGACATTTTTAACTGTGTTCTGGGTTCAGAGGGTTTTAACTCAGGAACACACTGCTGGGATGTGGAGTTTAAAGGAAGTCAAAACTGGACTCTTGGAGTAACTACAGCATCAAACCAGAGAAAGGGACCTGATTTCTTTAGCACTGATGTCTGGAGCGTAACATACGGATGGTCTGAATGGGCTGGTTTTCGTGTTAAACAGGATCTTAAGCGTGTGAGAATTGATCTGGACTGTGACGGAGGAACGGTGTCATTCTCTGATCCTGTAACTAACACACATCTACACACATTCACAACCACCTTCACTGACACTGTCTTTCCTTTCTTTAATAGTGTTTATCTTCTGAGGATCTTACCGTTCAATAGTCAGTAATGGTTACAGCTGTAGGTCTGGATCTTCCTGCTTTCACCATGTTTTAATATTTACTTCACATCACATGAGTAAGAGTGATTTGAATATCAGTAGGACTGTGATTGGCCCACAGCTGATCACGTGACATTACTGATATCCAGCACTAAAGACACAACACATGCGCATTTTTAGTTTATTTGTAAATTTATAATTGTTCGTTTTAGTTGGATTTTAGTAGTGATCGTTTTGTAAGGATTCTTTTCCTGCTAAGCCAGAACATGAAATTAAACTCTCTGCAATAATACTCACTGATCTAGAGGAAAGATCTCAAAGAAAGAGCAAAGGACACAGCCTTGCCTGAACTTCTCTCTCTCTGTCACCAGTGGCAGTCTTCTTCCTTGGCTAAATTGATGGGGTTGAGCCTATTGAGAGGGTGCAACCCCATCAATTTAGCCAAGGTAGAGGACTACTTAAACATGTTAAAAATCTGTTTAATACATATTGCAAAATAAGAATCAAGAAATTGCATTATTTAGTCATGTTAGCACCTATAAAAAAAACAAACAGTTTTTTGTTTATTTGTGTGTGCGGGGCGCCGTCCCATTGGGTGTCTATAGACCTTTTTCACAAAAACCGGAAGTACGTCATTGTAGTGGATCCTCTCTTCCTGTCAACTACTGTCAGTCTAGTGGTCTAGCGTCAAACATGAAAAAAGGATAAAAAAAAATTCACAAACAGTTTATTGAAAAATACGAAGGTAAGTAATATGAGAAAATATTGAAAGCATAAAATATATTGAAAGCATATGAAAAACACTCTGGGACACTACAGTAATTTTTACATCTCATTTGCGCTATTCTGTTCTTCGTTGTCAGGATGGAAGTAGAGTTCCACTACGATTACGTATTTCGGTCAAAAAAAACAGGAAGTGTGCAAATGGTCTATTAGGTCTGTACATTTTTGAAACGCACGTGATTTGAGGCTGAGGTCTAATTGGCTTGTTTCAGATTTTCCTCAGGCGCTGAGTACAGCGCTCCAGACCCTCCCACTTAAGTTCAGTTATGCACTCAATACTTGGTCGGGAATCCTTTTGCAGAAATGACTGCTTCAATGCGGATGCTTCTTCACAATATCCCACAGATTCTCTATGGGGTTCAGGTCAGGAGAGTTGGCAAGCCAATTGAGCACAGTAATACCATGGTCAGTAAACCATTTACCAGTGGTTTTGGCACTGTGAGCAGGTGCCAGGTCGTGCTGAAAATGAAATCTTCATCTCCATAAAGCTTTTCAGCAGATGGAGGCATGAAGTGCTCCAAAATCTCCTGATAGCTAGCTGCATTGACCCTGCCCTTGATAAAACACAGTGGACCAACACCAGCAGCTGACATGGCACCCCAGACCATCACTGACTGTGGGTACTTGACACTGGACTTCAGGCATTTTGGCATTTCCCTCTCCCCAGTCTTCCTCCAGACTCTGGCCTTGATTTCCGAATGACATGCAAAATTTGAGCAACAGTCCAGTGCTGCTTCTCTGTAGCCCAGGTCAGGCGCTTCTGCCGCTGTTTCTGGTTCAAAAGTGGCTTGACCTGGGGAATGCGGCACCTGTAGCCCATTTCCTGCACACGCCTGTACACAGTGGCTCTGGATGTTTCTACTCCAGACTCAGTCCACTGCTTCCGCAGGTCCCCCAAGGTCTGGAATCAGTCCTTCTCCACAATCTTCCTCAGGGTCCGGTCACCTCTTCTCGTTGTGCAGCGTTTTCTGCCACACTTTTTCCTTCCCACAGACTTCCCACTGAGGTGCCTTGATACAGCACTCTGGGAACAGCCTATTCGTTCAGAAATTTCTTTCTGTGTCTTACCCTCTTGCTTGAGGGTGTCAATGATGGCCTTCTGGACAGCAGTCAGGTCGGCAGTCTTACCCATGATTGCGGTTTTGAGTAATGAACCAGGCTGGGAGTTTTTAAAAGCCTCAGGAATCTTTTGCAGGTGTTTAGAGTTAATTAGTTGATTCAGATGATTAGGCTAATAGCTCGTTTAGAGAACCTTTTCATGATATGCTAATTTTTTGAGATAGGAATTTTGGGTTTTCATGAGCTGTATGCCAAAATCATCAATATTAAAACAATAAAAGGCTTGAACTACTTCAGTTAGTGTGTAATGAATCTAAAATATATGAAAGTCTAATGTTTATCAGTACATTACAGAAAATAATGAACTTCATCACAATATGCAAAATTTTTGAAAAGGACCTGTGTATATATATATATATATATATAAAAAAAAAAAATAATAATAATAATAATAATAATAATATAGTGTCACTTCTTTAACTGGACATACATTCAGTTATATCTGTCATGATCGGGGCTGTGGGTTTTCCCTCAGCCACCTGAGGTCGCTGTTTGCACTGCACTCTGATTCATCACGTCTGTTTTGTCATTACCACTGATTCACACACAGCTGTTCACTATCTGGACTCTGTATAAGAACACTCACACTTCATTCCGTTTTCAGGTCTGCATTGTCTTATGTCTCCTGTTTTGTCT
>NC_133361.1:17041482-17110567 GCF_049309525.1 Garra rufa
TGATTCATCACGTCTGTTTTGTCATTACCACTGATTCACACACAGCTGTTCACTATCTGGACTCTGTATAAGAACACTCACACTTCATTCCGTTTTCAGGTCTGCATTGTCTTATGTCTCCTGTTTTGTCTGTTCACTCTGCGTTCCTGAATTCCTGGCTCAAGATCATGTTCCCTGTTTAGTTTATTTAGTGTTTCAGTCTCGTTGGATCATTGGACACACTCTTCACGTTTTGCACCACGGAGATCACCACGCTTCATTCACCAGCTGTCTAAGCCCTCGTGACAAAACAGACGTGATGAATCAGAGTGCAGTGCAAACAGCGACCTCAGGTGGCTGAGGGAAAACCCACAGCCCCGATCATGACAATATCTGACAACTTGACAAATATATTGTCAATGCCATAATTCGGTTTAAAAAAAAATAATGAACGGTCTTTAAGTATTTAGTATTTACAGTTTTTGCATAACAGTTACCTATTATATTGAGCTTTAATAAACTTTATGAAAATGAATTTATATGGAATTTTTTACTACAAGTCTATTTTCTCTTTGCACAGTATGAGATCTGTCATGGTACTTCCTTGTTTGGATAGGCAGCTGCATATATGAAAAAATTCTATAATCTATAATCCTAAAAAAAATCTAACAAAAGGTTTCTCAGCTGTTTTATTTGTACCAGGTGTCCTTAATAGCATACTAAAAGTTTACCCAAGTTTGACCACTGTAAAGGTGTCATTTTCAAGATGGTGTTCAAGATTGGAAGGAAACCCTTAAAATATCCTAACTCCATTATTTGACCTAGCCAAGTAATCTTGGTGTCTAACCCCATGTTTTCTGGGTCTATGAATACATGATTTTGTGAGATTAATGTAATGTTTTATCATTGTTTGGGGTGAACCAGAGATGTAAACAATTTAGCCTATGTCATGTAACTCCTACTCGGTACGTGTTTTTGGACACATACCTTTTTTTTTTTTTTTTTTTTGCTAAAACACAGACTTGACATTCAAAGTAAAAGTTATGGCACCCAAGAGTTGCTTAAATTGGACTTGTATAACTTTGATCATAAACAACTCTGAAATAGCCTGAACAGTGGCATGTGTGTGAAACTTTCTAAAATGGTCACTCATTTCATGTTGAATAAGGTAATACATATGTAATGCATACTCTATAGATTTTTTGAGTATAAAGGTGGCATTATATTAAACCCAACAAAACTAAATTCACAATTCTCAGCATTTGATATTGCTTGCCTCATTGAAATGTTGGTAACACTTTATAATAACTACACACTATGAGTCATTACTTAAGCATTGGTAAATAGTTAATTAATCATTTATAAAGCATTATTCCTACATTAATACACATTTGTAAGCAGTTTATAAATACAGCTATAAATGCTCTATTCTTGTTTTTTAAGCATCTGTATAGTAGGCTTAATAATTGTATTTTCATACTTTATTAAGGATCAGTTAATCATTTCTAAATTAAGCATTACATTATTTACAAACCAGTTAGTTAATAGTTGTAAGTGGTTCATGAGATCATTTAGAAAGTGTTGGTAAATGATTCATAAACCATTTGAATGCCCAGGGTGGTTGCTAGGGTGTTGCTATGCAGTTGCTAGGGTAACCGGGATGGTTGCTAAGGTGTTGCTATGCCGTTGCTAGGGTACCCGGGGTGGTTGCTAAGGTGTTGCTATGTGGTTGCTATGGTGCCTAGGGTGGTTGCTAGGGTGTTGCTATGTCGTTGATAGGGTACCGGGGTGGTTGCTAAGGAGTTGCTATGTGGTTGCTATGGTGCCTGGGGTGGTTGCTAAGGTGTTGCTATGCGGTTACTAGGGTACCCAGGGTGGTTACTAGCATGTTTCTAGCATATTGCCAGCATGATTAGCAAAGTTGCTAGCATGTTTCTAACATGATTAGCAAGTTGTTAGCGTGTTTGTAGCATGATTAGCAAATCCCTAACATGTTTCTAGCATGATTAGCAAGTCATTAGCATGATTTTAGCATGACTAACAAGTTACTAGCATGATTGTATCATGATTTTAGCATGACTAGCAAGTCACTAGCATTATTTTAGCATGACTAGCAAGTTACTAGCATGCTTTAACATGACTAGCAAGTCACTAGCATGATTCTAGCATGACTAGCAGGTCACTAGCATGATTCTAGCATGACTAGCAAGTTACTAGCATGATTTAGCATAACTGGCAAGTCACTAGCATGATTCTAGCATGACTAGCAAGTCACTAGCATAAATTTAGCATGACTAGCAAGTCACTAGCACGATTCTAGCATGACTAGCAAGTCACTAGCATGATTTAGCATTACTAGCAAGTCACTAGCATGATTCTAGCATGACTAGCAAGTCACTAGCATGATTTAGCATGACTAGCAAGTCACTAGCATGATTCTAGCATAACTAGCAAGTCACTAGCATGATTCTAACATGACTAGCAAGTCACTAGCATAAATTTAGCATGACTAGCAAGTCACTAGCATGATTCTAGCATGACTAGCAAGTCACTAGCATGTTTTAACATGACTAGCAAGTCACTAGCCTAAATTTAGCATGACTAGCAAGTCACTAGCATGATTTTAGCATGAATTCCTACTGTAACTCATAATTAATTCAGGCAGTTACTAGCATTTATTGGCAGTTAAAACATTTACTAGCTGTCAGTTAATGGTTTTTGTGAGCTCATCTAAAGTGAGGACTATTTATGCCTTATAAAGTGTTTACAAAGTCGTTCTCCTGTTCTGGAGATATCACTTTTAGCATAGCTTAGCATAGATCATTGAATCCTATGAGACTGATAGCATAGGAGAACGGCTGAGTGGGTTTCAAAATGTTAAAACTCAACTTATTAACACTTTATAAGGCATAAATAGTCCTCACTTTAGATAAGCTCACAAAAACCATTAACTGACAGCTAGTAAATGTTTTATAACTGCCTGAATTGATTATGAGTTACAGCAGGAATATGTGTTATTAAAGCATTTATTAACACACTGACTAACTGTTAATATATGTCTGAATAATAAGATGTATAAATGTGCATTCAAATGGTTTATGAAGCATTTACCAACACTTTCTAAATGATCTCCTGAACCACGTACAACTACTAACTAACTGGTTTGTAAATAATGTAATGCTTAATTTAGAAATGATTAACTGATCCTTAATAAAGTATGAAAATACAATTATTAAGCATATCATACAGATGCTTATAAAACAAGAATAAAGCATTTATAGCTGTATTTATAAACTGCTTACAAATGTCTATTGAGGTAGGAATAATGCTTTATAAATGATTAATTAACTATTTACCAATGCTTAACTAATGATTAATAGTGTGTAGTTATTATAAAGTGTTACCAAAATGTTTACAGCACCGTGTATACCATTTTGCTCAAACAAAATTCATCCTTGACTACTTAAGTACTTAAGATAATTAGTAATTAGTTAAGTGATGATTGATCATTATTGGAGACACCTGATGTTAACATGCAGAATAACCAAAGGAGAAAATCACATTTTTTAAGAAACCATTACAGTGGTCAGGGTTTGCATTAGTTGGGGTCTTGAACTTAATGTTTGTAAAATCTGATTTTGTTTGGCTGTTGTAAAGGTGTTATAACAGCCAGACTAAACGTGATCATGTTTTTAAGAAATCTTTGTGAAGTAATAGACTATGGGTTTTTATCACTGGTTACATAAACTCTATGATTGAGAATCGCATCTGTAGTCAGACAGATATGTGAAAAAAAAAAAAAAGATTTATTAAGACACACAGACATGAAGAATCAGCTTGAGAATCACAACAACGGTGACCATCAGAAAAAGCATGTTGTAGCCAATCAGAACCATCACCCCCTGATGACTTGTGGTCTTGGCTTGTCTGGTTGTTTTCTCCCAAACAAAGCAGCCCAGCAAGATCTAATGTTAAAGATGTAAGGGTCAAGAGCCCAATTAAAGCAAACTCTGAGCACTTTAATGGTTGCTAAAAAAAAAAAGAGATTTTCTCCTTTGGCGATTCTGCTTGTTAACATCAGGTGTCTTCAATAATGATCAATCATCACTTAATTATTTACTAATTATCTCATTAACTTTAACTCTGCTTCAGTGTTGATTTAACACTCTGATTTTAACACTTGACACTTTTGAGAGTGGACTCATATAAACTCCCTGGAGAGACTTTTTGCTGTGTAGATTTCTTCTTCTTTTTCTTCTTCTATGGCTTTACTGGCGGGTCGCATACCAACTTTTTCGGTGCATACCGTCACCACCTGTGCTGAATGTGCTAAGTGTGAAGTGATAGGTGTATATTGTTATGTCAATATTAAATTTTTAACACCACTATTCTTAATGAATTGTATGTAATACAAATGTATAGTTATGTAATTCTCTTCTAGTTTCTTCTCTCAAAATAGATTTTTTAAATTTGTAAGTATGAATAATTTTATGTGCTTTATTTTTTAAAAATTAAAAAGTAGACATTAAACCAAATAAATATGAACAACAGTAAAGGCCTTATTTTATTTTTTTTATTTATGTTGCTTTGCATTAAATGTGCACAATACATGTTTTTTATTATACTCCACATTAGCTTTATTTTGTCACTAGACATACTAATAGGCTAGTGTGTGCTTCATTCGACACAAACAAAATACCCTTTAAATGGATATAATGCATTGCCTTTCAAGTAACAGTTTAATTTGACATTTAAGACAAATAACAAACCTAAAAACACCAATAACTATTTAATTGCACTTCTATATTTATAATCAAGCTATAAATTAATAAACAAAAACATTTAAAATAAAGAATAAATTTTATGTAAGTTATTATATATATATTTTTTTTTAATTCAGTCATAACAGTTTGACTGAGCTAAGTGATTGAAACATGCACTTTTAAAATGAAAACATTACGTTAAACCAACGAGGGACAGTTTCAAGTCAGTTTAACATGACGCAATCATGTTGAAATGAAAAATAGCCAAACTGGCATTAATTTAACATGAATTGTTCAGGTATAAATTGAACAAAACTGAAAAATCTTTTTTTTTTTTTTTTTTTTTTTTTTTTTAGTGTAGTACACTCAAAATGTCGACAGAAGTACATAAAAAAAGACATTAAATCCAAAAAGAGAATAAAGCTCAGCCACCAAAAAGAAGTGCCAGAGTAGCAACTGGTCCTTTCAACAGCCAAACCGATTGTCTGTGTTTCTGTAGGATTACGATAACACAAAGAAGTAAAGACGCAAGTAGTGTTAAGACTGATATGCTCACTGAGTCCATTCTTGAGTGTTGTGACAATCATGCAGATCAATGGGCTTTCACTGTAAAAGGCAAGATCGAGTATTGTGGCCATGATTTACATGCTGCAGACTGTGTTTACCACCACTTATGCAGTAGTAGTTTTCGTAACGGATAACATTACTCCGGAAGTAATGATGAGGAACAGTTGACAATTACACATCTTCGAGTCAAAATGGTCAGCTCCAGTGAGTTTGCTGGCCAGTCAAGCACACCAACACCATGGTAATTTAACCAACTTTTGGTGCTTTTGGCAGCGTGGGCAGGTGCCAAATCCTTCTGGAAAATAAAATCAGCATCTTTAAAAAGGAGGAAGTTAGGCTAATCCCCCACCTTGTCCCTACCCACCCCCCTACCATTCAAATTTCCATAGGTAGGATTTATTTTAATGATACTCTAATGAGCCGCATTGTGACATCATAATACCCAGAAAACAGTGCTGTAGTCCAAAAGAGCTATTCATTGTAGTTCTTGAAAAGGTATATTTTTTTAAACGAAATATCTCTATTTGGAGTAGACTTTGAGATTTCTTACTTTGTAGATGTATTTTATGCCCAAACATACACACCAGAAAAAAAGTGAAAAAAAAAAAAAAAAAAAAAACATAATAAGACCCCTTTCATAATTGCTGCAAAACACAAAAAGTCACCACATCCCATACCGAAATGTAATATATGTGCTTATATGAAATACCCATGTATTAAATACATGTCTTGTATATGCCATATCCATATATGATTCCTATTAGAAAATGGAACAATTTCATATATTGACATATAAGTCTACCCCATACAAAAATATATGTTTATGTATGTATAATACATGTATTGCCATATATGGAATGTATATAATTATTTATATATGTGAGATATATGAATTTTTTTATTATGTTATATACAAATTAGACATATATGAAACCATATATTTCATGCATATTTAATATTTTAATATGTGATTTTTGATCTTTAAATACAGGACACATGTGAGACTACACTCTACAAAGTTGCAGTGCATTGCACATTTCACACCTTGAGCCTTAAATTTTAAATGGCACAGTAAGCTACACAAAGAAACATCTTTATTTAAACAGAAATTATTTAACTAGGGAAAAAAAACGGTTGCTGACATGCACAATCAAACAGAAAAAAAGAAACAATTACATATAACTGATCAAAACACTGAACAGGCATAAGAAACAAAACATCAATTGTAGTGGTCCAGCTAAAGGTCTACAGGTTTGTATTCCCACAGCTTGGTTAGTTTTTGGTTTATTGCCATCCCCAGAAGGCCCCAGGTGAAGAAATGTCTGGATTCCAGCATCTGTATAAAAAAAAAAAAAAAAAAAGATAAAAGTTAGATTTTGATAAGATAATTACAATAAATTTTCTGAAACATATACTTAAGACTTGCAATCCAACATTGTACCAAAGTGATAAACTACTATAAGATGACAAATATACTGAATATTAAACAGTTGGTAAAGTTAAAGATTCTTTTAAAACTGCAGAATACTAATTATGTATATATGTTTGTAAGTTGTATTTGTAAAATATTCCCAGATACCACAAGGACATGGCAGAACAACAGAGCACAGCCTGCATGGCCATTCAAATAATATGTCTCTATATACATGAAGAACTAAAATATAGTAACCCAAATGCTCAATGACAGAGTTCACAGCTAAGGTTACAATTTAATTTGCTATTTAGCATAAATTAAATAAAGTGTTGACATTCATAATACCTAATATGTGCATCATTTTGGCCTGGAGAAAACAGGGGTGGAACTATTACATGGATTTTTGAATGACAATTTTGATTAAATCCCCTAAAATAAGGTCCGCCGTTCACACAAACTCATAATCCTTTCACATTTTATTCTATGACATAAAAAAACACCAGTTAAACCCCACTTTTGATTCGTATTTTAATTTTTAAACTCTTATGTTTCTTAAAAAAGATGTTTGCTAACATGCTGCTAAATGGCACTACAGGGCCTGTCGGAGGCATTAAATGTCATCACGCCAAACAGTTTATCAATTTACTGTGTTTTGCATTGTAGTGTAATTTATAATGCAATTAATTGTAGAATAATCAATTAATGGTTTCCCGCACCACATTTACTGCCTTTGTCACAGTGAAAGTGAAACTTTAATAATCTATAGTGCTTAAAGCCACGTTTATGATAAATGTTTACGGCCATATGAAGCTGTTAGAAAGCAGATAGATTGAGGATTTTCTAGAAGCAAGGATAAAATAATATTTTGTGTACCCACCCTAACAACATGATAGCTAAAATGTGGTACTTCATTCACTAAAATAAGTTTAATCTTACCATATCCAAAACCTCTACAGTTATTTAATAGATTAAATGTACTAGAATTTTATAAAATAGTACACGGAGACACATATTTTGTTGATTTGATTTGTCTACAAATTTAACCTTTTCTGTGTACGCTCCATCATTCACATCACTGCCATCCACATCTGCAGGTTCGGCCTCCATTTCTGTTTTCTGAGAATTTCGGGACTCATTACCTTTTCATGGGACACAAACGAGAATAGCACAATTATCAGCAAAGATATGAACAAAATTTACTACGATAGATTAACCATATTTTTAAAACCCCATAAATCACATCCTTTAGTGTACTGTTACCTTTATGCAATGTACACAACATGCATGTTCTTATGCACCCACTCTAGGCATGTCACTGACATGTCAATGCACTTGGTGCAATATAACCAAGTACTGTAATTTACTATATGAATTCAAGGTGCTTTTATTTAAATAATTCCATTTTTTGCAGTTTTATAGTTCTAGTCTAGACTACATCTCAGAGATAAACATAATTTTCCTCTGTTATTTTTGTCAGACAGCTTTAAATAATTTCCAAATGTGGCATTGCTTATCCAGTGAAAGCAATGAGCTCACAGTATCTCCATACAGATTGTTCATTAACCTACCCAGTAGCTAAAATTAACTTTAATGCAAGCAAATTGCTAAACACATCAATGCAGCTGTAATCATAACATCACATAAAACAATGACAGGGAATATTTAAAAAAACTTATCTGATCTATATAGAGACAGAGGCTCTTGCAGACCAAAACAATCATATAACACTTAGTTTCTATGAAATATTATCGTAGGAATAAAGCGTTGAGTAAATTAGCATAAATTACCTGCACCGCTGCCACATTCAAAGGCGTTTCATCCTTTCCACTCAGTGCTGTCGGTCTGTCTTCGTGCCCGTCTATAAAATCATTGTCGTTTATTATGTGAATGTATTGGCCCATTTGTTATCCTTCCACTTGCTAAGAAAAACATCTTACCGCAGATGACTTGTATCATTGCCCAGCCATTGCTCAGACTCTGCCGTTAGCGCGGGTGAGTTTGAATTTTGGCGCATGCGCAGTAGCGGAATTGTGACATACGCACTCAATCGCTCATGAATTTTAATTAAATGCGTTTTAGTATGGTTTTAGTTCATTGATGATGACAGCACATGTGGACAAACAGTTACATGAAGTGTTTTCCCCTCAATAACTCCATAATACATTCGTTTTACTACAAGTAACTAGTACATTGGCATTTTTTGAACAGGTTATATATTCATCTGTACTTTTTCCCCAGAAAACTGAATTGAAACAATAAAGTTAAGCAAAAAAATATTTTGTTATGTGATTTACAATAAGCAGTATCTTTTAGGCATAAATGGTTAATAAACTTGCATAAATTCAATACATACATAGGTACTTTTGATATATATTGTTAACATATATGGTCTTATCATATAATACAATATACAATTTTAATATATATTGTAAACATATATGGTCATGACATGCAATACCATATAAAAGTTGACCATATATATACCTTCAATATATGTTTATATACAAATTGTACTATGGGAAATTCATATATGTTATAAACATATATCTACATATATCCAAAAGATGTATATATGTGATAATAATATATTGCCCTATATTTAACATATATGAGAGTAGCACTTCTGATATAGGGACATATATGTCATATATTACATTTCGGTATGGGATTAGCAGAAGGACAGAAGAAACATCAGTCAGTTGTATTATGCTGGAGTCTCTTGTGAAGGTTGGATCCATTCTGAGATGAATCAGGCTTGTGTTGAACTGATGATATCAGACTCCACATTTTAGATATTATTCTCATCCGGACACTGTATCAGCACTCTGACTATAACACTGGATTTTTAGGGAACATTTATAGTTATTATTTGTGTGTGTTGTTGTTGTTGTTCCAGTTTAACTTAAGAAATGTATGTTTGTTGTGAATGCATGCATTTTAATTATTTTAATTTCACACTTCAAATAAAAATGCTAACTTATCTTCAATTGTACCATATTTTCTTGGTAAAATTGCATTTTGTTTTTAACAGTGTAGTGATCAAACCTTCCATCAAAATAAGAGACAGACAGAGGAAAAAGAACAGGAAGCAGAACTCAAATTCAAAATGGCTGAGTTATTTATTAATCTATTAGCATTCAACAAGTTTTATTAAAGCAAAGATAAGGAAATGAAAAATAAAACACTGCTTTACTACATCACCTTATGACACTACTGAAAACAACATTTAGACATTGACCAGTCTTACTTGTGCAAGACACTTAACTGTAAAGACACATCACACAAGTAAATGTTAAACAGCTAAAGAAAAATAATATAAACATTCAAAGTATTAAATTAATTTGTGTTAAATGATTAGTCAGAGAGATAAAAATGTGAAGAGCAACACTGATGTATGTTTGCTTTCTTAAAGCTGCACCAGGCTGCTACAAAAAATTTTTTTGAATCCTTCATTATACAACAAATCATATTTTCTGACAAAGAAGGCAAACTTATTTGTTTGTACTGTAGATAGTTCATTGATATGTGGTACTATTGCAACTCATGTAATCATGTAAATCAGCACACAATATACATTTTAAAGTAATGCTTCAGTTCAAACAGAAGTGCAGAATTGCAATGCTTAGGCCAGCGAAAATGTCCCGCGGGAGACCCCCGGGCGCCGCCGCTTAGAGGTTTGCTTAGGGCCCCCCCTAGTGTAAACACGCCTCTGGGAATAGGAAAATCTTGATGTATTTCTCATAGACTTGATTGGTCTCCTGAACCAATCACAGTTCAGATCACTTCTTACTCCAGTGCTTTTCAACACATATACAGTTTCACACCAGAGATCTTTCTCAGGAGTTCTTGTCTTTACTTCAGTAATTTCAAACACCTCATATGGAGGAATTAACACCTCACTCTCATTAGAAAAAACAGAATATTTTGACAGATTAGCACCTTCACAAGTAGTGATTTCAAAACAAGACTTAATTCCAAACACCTGTGCTTCTGTAAGATAAACAGAGGAGGATGCAAACTGGCCAAAACGAATCTGTTTGTTTAGAACATTCGTATCAAATGTAACATCTGTTCCACGATAAGTTGACTTGCATCCATTTTGTGTTTCCTTCAGAATCTGTATTGCTTCTGTTAACAAAAACTGAAGTGAATACCATGAATATGTCTTGTCTTTGTATTTTTCCTTATCACTACGAACAGCGTTATTAAAATCCTGATATACAGTAAAACGTGAGTTAGTGTACACATAAATGGCAATTGAATGAATCTCTTTCAAGTTATCTTCTGGAGGCTTATGATTCTTATTAGCATCCTGCCAAAGCATTTTTAATTCAGGTGAGCTATTGAGTTCTATATTTAGCAATTCTTTCTCCACCAGAGATGCCATGTTCTTTTTGCAACCGACATAAAGGTCATCCACAGAATTTGGAGCCATATCCAAAGGAAATATCTGTTCATCAGCGACAGCTGCTCTGTGATCCTGCAGAAACAGGATTCATAATGATCATTAATCAGTATTCATATCTGTAATATTCATACTAGAACACAAGCTTACCTGTAGAGCGGCTGAAATGAGAAGAAAAGCTTTAATCATCAGCATTTTGATTCAGTCGAATCACTCAGATGATCCAGTAGGTCTAGTGAAGCGCAGATGTTGAAAGATAATGAGAAACACAACAGCATTTCAATAAAACATCATCTATCAGCAGTGTTGGGGGTAACACATTACAAGTAACGCGAGTTACGTAATCAGATTACTTTTTTTAAAGTAACTAGTAAAGTAACACATTAGTTTTTCATTTACAAGAAAGTAACGCAAGCTACTTTTTGTTTCCTTTATGTATTTAATCTGATTTTATTAACCAATGTCTTCGTTGCTGACCTTTGTTGATCCAATTCAACCAATAAGCGAAACTTACTTTTTCTTTTTCTAATATTGTACTTAATTTTTCTCATTGCTGAAGAGTGTTGAACTTCCTTTTCTTACAGTTCTACTGTACAGATGTGAATTTACTTCACCGTAGGCTTAATTATTTCACTTTTTGGTGTGAAAGGGTTTTTACATTTGCTAAAAATCTAAGTTTTTAATTAAAAACAAACAAGCATGCTCTGCCCAGATTTAAAAAGTAACTCAAAAGTTATGTAACACATTACTTTAAAAGTAGCTAAAGCAATAGTTACTTTTTTATGGAGTAATGCTGTCACAGCACAGAGGGAGACAGAGACGGAGGTGAGAGTATAAGATAAAAAGGTAAGTTTATTAACAGGTAGAGAGGATGTGTATATCTTATCTGAAATGTCCACTGAGTACGGAGGTGATATCTCGATCTGGAACCAGGAGAACATAGAGTCCAAACGGGGAGAAAGCCGGGGTGTGATCGGTAGATCAGACAACGAGGAGTGAATCTGTCCGGGTATATATATGTGTGCTGATTGGATTCAGGTGAGTGATTAGTAGTCAGGTGATAGTGAACGTGTGTGTGTGTCTTCAGGGGGCGTGGCTGGTGCATCTTGTAGGGGTAGAACTCTGACATTACCCCCTCCTCCAGGGGCGGCTCCCGACGCCCCTCTCCGACGTCGAGGACGACCACGACCGCGAGGGGCAGGACGTCCTGGGTGGCTCTGGTGGAAGTCCGTTAGAAGTTGAGGATCCAGAATATCGTCTCTAGCCACCCATGATCTTTCTTCCGGTCCGTACCCCTCCCAGTCAATGAGATATTCCAGACGGCTGCCCCGACGTCGGGAATCCAGGATCTCCCTCACGGTGTAGATAGAGGGTTGATCCAGGATCTCTGGAGGAGGGGTCTCAGCTTCAGCTCCAGGATCATCTGTGGCAGAGGGAAAGTAGGGTTTGAGTAGTGATACATGAAAAGTGGGATGAATTCGGTACCTGGGTGGGAGCTGAAGCTGATATGTCACTTCGTTGATCTGCCTCAGGACCTCGAATGGACCAATGTAGCGGGGACTCAGCTTTTTGCAGGGTAGTCTTAGCCTGATGTCTCTCGTAGATAACCACACCTTATCTCCAGGTTGGTATAGTGGGGTGGGTCTTCTACGAGCATCGGCGAACTCCTTATGGCGTCGGATGGCCCGTTGAAGGTGTTGGTGAGCTGAGTCCCACACTCTCTCGCTCTCTCGGAACCAGTAGTCTACAGCTGGAACATTGGTGGGTTCCTCCGTCCAGGGAAACAGCGGGGGCTGAAAACCGAGTATGCACTGGAAGGGAGTAAGTCCGGTGGTCTCCTGACGCAGCGAGTTCTGTGCATACTCGGCCCACGGGAGGAACCTGCTCCAGCTGTGTTGGTCCGCGGAGCAGTATGACCGGAGGTAACGTCCAAGCTCTTGGATCTTCCTCTCAGTCTGGCCGTTGGTCTGCGGGTGATATCCTGATGAGAGATTGACAGAAATACCAAGTGCTTTGAAGAATGACTTCCATACATGTGAGATGAATTGTGGACCCCGGTCCGACACAATCTCCTCGGGGAGACCAAAATGACGGAATACGTACTGGAAGAGTAACTCGGCAGTGTTCATAGCCGTAGGTAGGCCTGCCAGGGGGATAAATTTGCAGGCCTTGGAGAAACGGTCAACTACAACCAGCACGCAAGTGTTACCTTCTGACTCTGGGAGGTCCGTCACGAAGTCTACCCCGAGATGGGACCAGGGTCTCTGCGGGATGGGTAGTGGCATCAGCTTTCCTGTGGGTAGATGACGAGGGATATTAGAGGTGGCACAGACTGAGCAGCTTTGGACGTACCTGATGGTGTCCCGGGTCATACTGGACCACCAGTACCGAGCTTGGATGAGCGAGAGGGTCCGTCTGCTACCTGGGTGTCCAGAGCCCGGAGACTGGTGAACTGTGTCCAGAAGGTGTTGACGCTGGGAGCTGGGTACGAAGATTTTACCTTCTGGACATTCCGGCGGAGCAGGCTCTTGGAGAGTGGCTTCGTTGATCCCGGTGTCGATGTCCCACTGGATGGGGCTAACGATGAGTTCTGAGGGAATGATGTTTTCAGGCTCGACCACGGCGTCGTGGGAGAATTGTCGGGAGAGAGCGTCAGCAGGTATGTTCTTGGATCCTGGTCGGTAGGTAATCTTGTACTGGAAACGTGTGAAGAATAATGCCCATCTGGCTTGGCGGGGGTTAAGTCGTTTAGCTTCTCGGAGGTATTGAAGGTTTTTATGATCCGTGATGATGGTAAACGGGTAGTTAGCCCCTTCCAGCCAATGACGCCACTCCTCCAAGGCGAGTTTGATGGCGAGTAACTCGCGGTTGCCTACATCATAATTTTGCTCCGCCGGAGACAGTTTCTTAGAATAGTAGGCACAGGGATGGAGGAGAGTGGACTCACCAGCTGCTTGAGACAGCACTGCTCCGACGCCGGTGGTAGAGGCGTCTACCTCGACTACAAATGGGAGATCCGGGTTGGGATGGTGCAGGAGAGGAGCAGTGCTGAAAATCTTCTTAAGTCGTTGGAATGCTTCGTGGGCAGAGGAGGTCCAGACCAGATGTTTAGGTCGACCACGTAGGAGGGAGGTCAGAGGGGCAGTGATGAGACTGTAGTCCTTTATGAATCGGCGGTAGAAGTTTGAAAACCCCAGGAAGCGTTGAAGTTCCTTGACTGTACTGGGTTTGGGCCACTGTAGGATGGATTGAACCTTATCCAGGTTCATTTGCACACCCTCGGGGCTGATGTTATAACCCAGGAACTGAATCTTAGTCTGGTGGAACTCACACTTCTCCAGCTTGAGGAATAGCTTATGTTGGCGCAAGACTTGAAGGACCTGACGGACGTGCTGGCGATGTTCGGCCTGGTTCCGGGAATAAATCAAAATATCGTCAATATAGACAACCACGAATTTGTGGAGAAATTCCCGGAACACCTCGTTCATAAACGTTTGGAAGACAGAGGGACTGATGGACAAACCATAGGGCATAACCGAGTATTCGTAGTGGCCAGCAGGTGTAATGAATGCTGTTTTCCACTCGTCTCCCGCACGAATACGAACGAGGTTGTAAGCACTCCGCAGGTCCAGCTTGGAGAAGATGTGAGCCCCACGGAGTTCCTCGAGGGTGGCAGGAACGAGTGGCAGTGGATAAGGTTGTTGGGTGATGTTGGCATTGAGTTGGCGGTAATCAATGCAGGGACGGAGACCTCCATCCTTCTTACCCACGAAGAAGAAACTTGAAGCAGCTGGTGAGGTGGATGGTCGAATGAATCCTTGCTTCAGAGCTTCCTGGATGTACTCCTCCATCGCCTGGCGCTCCGGGTTGGACAAGGGGTAGATGCGTCCTTTAGGTAGTTGAGCCCCAGGTAGCAAATCGATGGAACAGTCCCATGGCCGATGAGGAGGAAGTTGGGTGGCAGCTTGCTTACTGAAGACGTCCTCGTAATCTTCGTACTCCGCTGGGATCTCCACCTGGGTGTCAGTCTCAGGACTTTCAATCTTGGTTGATGCAATGGTCACAGGATCAGAAACTGGTGAGGGTAAACGTGTAAAGCAGTTCTTCAGACAGTGCTTACTCCATCCGATGATGTCACAAGGATCCCAGCGGAGTTCCGGATGATGACGGTGGAGCCAAGGACGTCCCAGGATGATGTCAACGGTGGAATCCTCCAGTACCAGAAACTTGATTTGCTCGTGGTGGAATAGGCCAATTTGCAGAGTGATGTATGGAGATGAATATCGGATCCGCCCACGTCCGAGTGGTTTTCCTTGGATGGTTTTAACAGATAGTTCCGGGTTATGGCGGTGACGTGACAATTGTAACAGATCTATGCATTCTTGGGATATGAAGTTTCCCGAAGAGCCTGAATCAAGGAGAGCAGAAACACAAAGATCTTTTTTAGCAGTACGCAGCGTCACAGGTATTAGGGTGAGATGAGCAGTTTCAATGTCTGACTGAATGGTACTCACCACCGGACGTGGGGGTTTGACAGGACAGGTACGTAGAATATGGCCGGGTTGTCCACAGTATAGGCAGAGTTTTTCCCTGAGGCGGCGTTGGCGTTCGGACCACGTGAGACGAGTAGAATCAAGTTGCATAGGTTCTGGTACTGGGGAGCAAGCTGCCACCGTAGCGGACTGAGGAGCGGTTTCAGTGGGCTGGCAGGCGGCTAGGCGCTGAGATACCTTCGTAGCTCGTAGTAAAAAGGTCTCCAACCCGATGTTGTCATCATAGATGGCCATAGCGGCGCGAATATCTGGGTGGAGACCATGACGATAGGCACCCAGCAGTGAAGTTTCGTTCCAGCCACTAGCCGCCGCCAGCGTCCGGAAATGGAGTGTATATTCGTGGATGGATGAGGAACCTTGTTGCAGTCGGAAGAGCTGATCAGAAGTGGTGAGTACATCTGTGTTGGAACTGAAAACTTCAGCAAAGTGACAGGTAAATTGTTCAAATGACTGAATTAACGTCGTGTTGGCTTGCCATATTGACTTCGCCCATTGTAGAGCTTTTCCAGTGAGGAGAGAAATGAGAAAAGCTACCTTCGATTCATCATTGAGAAATTGTTGTTGTTGCATCTTGATATATAGTTGGACTTGTAGTAGGAAACCGCTACACTCAGCCGCTTCACCGGAGTATGTGTTTGGTAAAGCCATGGGACTTCCTGAGGCAGATGGCGGCGCGGGAGATGGTTGTAGCGCCGCTTTGAAGGCTTTGATGAGTTCGGTGAGTTGATCTGGTGCAGGTGTTTCCTCGTTGTCCATTTTGTTTGTAGGTCTGATCTTCTGTCACAGCACAGAGGGAGACAGAGACGGAGGTGAGAGTATAAGATAAAAAGGTAAGTTTATTAACAGGTAGAGAGGATGTGTATATCTTATCTGAAATGTCCACTGAGTACGGAGGTGATATCTCGATCTGGAACCAGGAGAACATAGAGTCCAAACGGGGAGAAAGCCGGGGTGTGATCGGTAGATCAGACAACGAGGAGTGAATCTGTCCGGGTATATATATGTGTGCTGATTGGATTCAGGTGAGTGATTAGTAGTCAGGTGATAGTGAACGTGTGTGTGTGTCTTCAGGGGGCGTGGCTGGTGCATCTTGTAGGGGTAGAACTCTGACAAATGCAATAGTGTAATGCATTACTTTCAAAAGTAACTTTCCCTAACACTGTCTATAAACAGGAAAATGTGCATAGATTTGCACACTAAAAATGTTAGAGTTTTGCATTCAAATTTTCAGCTAGATAGCAAAACAATTATAATTTAAAATAATCGTAATAAAAACAATAATACATAACAGTAACCAAAGACAAAAAAAAAAAAAAATTCTTAAAGAGAAAGGGGGAATTTATCGTACCTGTGATGTTTCACTGATGTCTCTGTTATATTCACCTTTTACTTTACGCAAGTACTTTTACTTTAAAGAGCTGGGATTATTGTTGTCTTTTTGTGAGGTTCTTCAGGCGCTCGGGATCAATGATGAGAGGAGATCAGAAGAAACCAGATGACAACAGCAGTATTTAAACCAACAGATGAGGAAGTTGACAAATTAATTTTTTATATCACACAAATTAAATAATTAAGCCAAATCAAATAAAAATGCATAACTGCATTGCTTCTGCAAAGTTATAGCCAGAACATACAGTACACACTTTTTATTTAATTTTTTTTTTTTTTTTTTTTTTATTAATCAGCAGTCTTGTAACATTATTACATATTTAAATTCCAGTCATGACATGTTTAACCACCTATTATTTCACAACCCAATCAGATATATTTACATTTTCTTAGAATCTCAACATCAGGATATGAAACTGCATGTATGAATTTTCTTAAATAAACCACTGTTTAGTTCCCCATAGGCTCTTTCCTCATGTTATAAATGCCTTATATCTGGATTCAGTCATGTAGTGGTTGTTGTTTTCAGCTGTAATTGTTTAGTGCAATAATTTCAATAATTTTTTCTGTTATTATACAGTATAAGTTCCAGTAGTTTTATAGTAGTTTATACAATAAATTGAATTTATACAATAAATTGTACATGAATTATACAGTATTTCCAAAAGTAATGGAATGCATAGTTGATATGAAAAACAGTATGACTAGTAATATCTTAATGCTAAATTAAAAAAAAAAAAAAAAAAAAAACAGGTGTTTATTAATGGACTAAAACCTCTGCATGTAACATAAAATTGTGATGGGTATGAATGAGAGTGGAAGCAAATGCAGAGTGAACACAAATATTTATTGAAGACAAATAATGTGAACACAAACTCCGTGGTGATGATGGTATCTCTCGGCTGGGTGGCGCAGAGGCTTGATGGCTGGTGATGACGTGGCGTGAATCTCCCGTGATGAATAAAAATCCAGTGACGATCAACGGCGAAATAAACAATCCAAACGAGAACAAGACCAAGACAAACCAACAAGACAGTCCAACAATCCGGATCAACTATCAGACAGGGAAGGAGAGAATGAGGTGAGTATATGTAGCTGATGGTAATGCGTGACACCTGGTGCGGGGACTGATTAGCAGCTGAATCGAATGAGCATGACAAACCACATGAAAGACACCAAATCACGAGACCTGAGAATGCAGCCGATCCATGCACCGTGACAGTACCCCCTCTCCTAGGAACGTCCCCTGACGTTCCCAGCCTCCTGTACCTGTTGATTGAATTCATCAATAAGGGAGTGATCCAGTATGTCTCTAGCAGGTACCCAACTTCTCTCCTCCGGACCGTAACCTTCCCAGTCCACCAAGTACTGGAATCCGCGTCCCCTCCGCCTAGAGTCCAGAATACGGTTGACCGAATAGGTTGGTTCCCCGTCTACGAGCCGCGGCGGTGGGGGAACCGGGGCAGGCGGATTTATGCGAGCAAAAAATACGGGTTTAATTTTAGATACATGGAACACGGGATGAATCCTCCTGTACGCTGGAGGGAGGTTGAGGCGGACTGCCACCGGACTAATGATTTTGGTGACAGAAAACGGGCCAATAAATTTGGGAGCAAGTTTATTCGAAACGGATCGGAGAGGAATGTTCTTGGTAGAAAGCCACACTTTGGAACCGATGACGTATACGGGAGGCCTCGACCGGTGGCGATCGGCTTTGGTCTTGGTGCGCGCTCCCACCTGGACCAGAGTCTCACGGGCTCTGGACCATGTTCGACGGACGAAGGCGTGAGCGGAGGAGACCGCGACTTCGGATTCCAGACTTGGAAAAATTGGTGGCTGGTACCCTACACTACATTCAAATGGCGAAAGACCCGTGGCAGACACTGGTAAGGCATTGTGTGCGTACTCCACCATCGACAGCTGCTGACACCAGGAGGAAGGATTTCGAGCGACCATACATCGTAGTGTTCTCTCCAAATCTTGGTTGGCTCTCTCAGTTTGCCCATTGCTTTGAGGATGGAACCCCGAAGAGAGACTAACAGTGGCCCCCAGAAGTTTACAAAACTCTCGCCAAAATTTGGACACAAACTGGGGTCCTCTGTCAGAGACCACGTCTGTCGGGAGGCCATGTAACCGAAAGACGTGATCAATGACTGCTACCGCTGTCTCCTTGGCTGAAGGTAATTTGGGCAAGGGGATGAAATGAACCACCTTCGAGAACCGGTCCACCACGGTCAAAACTACCGTGTTACCCTGAGAGGGTGGGAGGGCGGTAACAAAATCTAGCGCAATGTGGGACCAGGGTTTCTGGCACAAACAAACGGTTAGGTGGGCAACCGGCCGGAGGCGTTACCCCATGTAAGGCTGTCTTAACCTTCGATTCGACCTCCCAACTGAGAGTAGAAACAATAAGTGTCTTGGAAAAAATACTCTCGGGAGTGGACGGGCGATCGGAGTGGTCAAAAATTCGAGATAAAGAATCGGGTTTGACATTTTTGGAACCCGGGCGGTACGAAAGAATAAAATCAAAACGTCCGAAAAAAAGTGCCCACCTAGCCTGCCTAGAGTTTAGTCTTTTGGCAGTTCTGATGTATTCTAGGTTCTTATGATCGGTCCAAACCATAAAGGGTACCCCCGATCCCTCCAACCAATGACGCCATTCCTCCAATGCTAGCTTGACTGCCAACAACTCTCTGTTACCAATATCGTAATTTGACTCTGCTGGTGATAAACGATGATAGAAAAACACGCAGGGATACATCTTGTCGTCCGAGGGTGAGCGCTGTGAAAGCACCGCCACCTACCCCCACCTCTGACGCGTCGACCTCTACCACGAACTGACGTGACGGATCAGGGGTAACAAGGACTGGGGCCGAAACAAAGCGGTTTTGAGGTTGGCAAACATTTACATTTACATTTATTCATTTAGCAGACGCTTTTATCCAAAGCGACTTACAATTGGGGATGCAACAAGTGATTCGTCCTAAGGAGGCAGGTCAACCTAGGAAGTGCTCAAAAATACCATATATCGGCATTGTTAGATAAGTACTGGATAGAAAGGGAAGATCAAGAAAAGAGAGAAGTTTTTTTTTTTTTTTTTTTTATTGAGTCAAATAGTGTCGAAAGAGATGGGTTTTCAGTAGTCGCTTGAAGGCAGTTAGGGAATGAGCATTCCGGATATGGGAGGGAAGGTCATTCCACCAGGCAGGACTATTGAACGAGAATGTTCTGGAAAGTGATTTCATGCCTCTCTGTGGTGGTACAACGAGGCGTCTTTCATTAGAGGATCTCAGAGATCTAGAGGGAGTGTAAATTCGTAGTAGTGAACGTAGGTAAGCAGGTGATGAGCCGGTGGCTGTCCTATATGCCAGCATCAGTGTCTTGAACTTAATGCGAGCCGCCACTGGTAGCCAGTGCAGGGATATGAAGAGAGGTGTGACATGGGCCTTTTTTGGTTCATTGAAGACCAGGCGTGCTGCTGCATTCTGAATCATTTGTAGAGGCCTGATTGTACATGCTGGAAGACCAGCTAGTAGAGCATTGCAGTAGTCCAGCCTGGAAATGACCAGGGCCTGGACGAGGAGTTGTGCAGCGTGCTCTGTTAGGAAGGGCCTGATCTTTCTGATGTTGTGCAGTGCAAACCTGCAAGATCGAGCAGTTTTAGCTATGTGGTCTTTAAAAGTCAATTGGTCATCAAACATTACACCAAGATTTCTGGCTGAAATTGAAGGGGTAACTGTTGATGAACCTAACTGGATTGAGAAGTCATGTTGTAGAGTCGGCGTGGCAGGGAAAACAAGGAGCTCAGTCTTTGCTAGATTGAGCTGGAGATGGTGTTCCTTCATCCATGCAGAGATATCCGCCAGGCAGCCAGAGATTCGTGCAGCTACCGATGGATCATCTGGTTTGAATGAGAGATAGAGCTGTGTGTCATCAGCATAGCAATGGTAGGAGAAGCCATGTGCTTGTATGATGGGGCCTAGAGATGTAGTGTATATGGAGAAGAGGAGGGGTCCAAGAACTGATCCCTGAGGAACCCCAGTAACCAGTTGTTGAGTTTTGGATACCTCACCACCCCAGGCCACCCTGAAAGACCTACCAGTGAGGTAGGATTTGAACCAGTGAAGTGAAGTTCCTGTGATGCCCAGCGATGAGAGGGTGGACAAAAGGATCTGATGATTCACTGTGTCGAAAGCAGCAGATAGGTCCAGCAAAATGAGTACCGATGATTTGGAATCAGCTTTTGCAATCCGTAAGGCTTCAGTGACAGACAGTAGAGCAGTCTCAGTTGAATGGCCACTCCTGAAGCCTGACTGGTTGGTATCCAATAGATTGTTCTGCGCAAGAAATAAAGATAGCTGGTTGAAAACAGCTCGTTCCAGCGTTTTTGCTATGAATGGAAGGAGAGAGACAGGTCTGTAGTTGTCTACAAGTGAAGTGTTTAGAGTAGGTTTTTTGAGCAGCGGGGTTACAAGGGCCTGCTTAAATGTAGTAGGGAAGGTGCCTGTGAGAAGAGATGAGTTGATGATGTGTGTGAGCGCGGGTAGGATTGTGGGAGCGATTGCTTGGAGAAAGTGCGAGGGGATAGGATCTAAAGGACATGTCGTCGGATGGCTGGAGAGGAGAAGTTTGCTAACTTCAGCCTCAGAGTGGGGACTGAAGGAGAAGAGGGGAGTTCCAGATGCGAGTGTGATCAATTTTAGTTCCTGTATGTGTGGAGCTGAGAACTGATTGCTGATAGATGCAGTTTTGTCTGTGAAGAATGTGGCGAAGTCCTCAGCTGTTATAGTAGTGGTGGGAGGTGGTGGAGGGGGGCAAAGCAGTGAATTGAAAGTTTTGAAGAGGTTTCGTGTGTCTGGAGCATTGTTGATCTTATTGTGGAAGTATGAAGATTTGGCAGTGTGGACTTGGGTAGAGAATGATGACAGCAGAGACTGATACATACTCAAGTCAGACGGATCCTTAGATTTGTGCCATTTCCTCTCAGCTGCCCTAAGTTTGGAGCGCTGCTCACGAAGAACCTCGGATAACCAAGGGTTTGAGGGAGCAGCCCGTGCTGGCCTGGAGGAGAGAGGGCAAATATCATCTAGACAAGTCGTGAGAGTCGAGCACAGGGTGTCCGTTGCTGTATTAGTATCCAGGGATGAGAAGTGGGTTTGAGAGGGGAGAGAGGAGGATACTAAAGACGAAAAGCGGGAAGGTGAGAGAGAGCGTAGGTTTCGTCTAAAAGTAACAGGTAGAGGGGTTGGTGGTGCACAGGTAGCTTGATGTAGGTCGAATGTAATGAAGAAGTGGTCAGAGATGTGTAAGGGTTTGACTGCTATGTTATCTGTAGTACAGTTACGTGTATAAATGAGATCAAGTTGGTTTCCAGATTTATGAGTGTGTGTAGTGATAATGCGTTTGAGATCAAATGAAGCTAGGAGTGTATGGAAGTCAGCCGCATAGGGTTTGTCAGGGTGAATGTTAAAGTCTCCAAAGACTAGAAATGGGGTGCCATCCTCTGGAAATGAGGATAGTAGCACATCCAGCTCTTCTAGGAAAATGCCAAGTTGAGTAGGAGGACGATAAATTACCACAACATGGAGTTTGATGGGAGTTGTTATAGTCACTGAATGACATTCGAATGAGTTATAATTGCCAAGAAGAGAATGGGTTGAGTATTTCCAGTTGTTAGAAATGAGCAGTCCAGTACCGCCGCCCTTTCCAGTGTAACGAGGGGTGTGGGAGAAGGAAAAGTTATTAGACAGAGCGGCTGGGGTTGCTGAGTTTTCTGGACGAATCCAGGTCTCAGTCAAACCTAGGATGCTCAGGCCAGATTGCAAAGAAAAGGCAGAAATGAAGTCAGCTTTGTTGACAGCTGACTGACAGTTCCAGAGGCCAACAGTGAAAGAGAAAGTTTCAGTGGAAGAGGTGTGAATAGGATGCAGATTAGAAAGATTGCGTCGACGTGTGCGTTTGATGTTAGCGCGATGTGTAGAGTGCACCGGAATGAATTGGAAACACATGATAGAGGAGGGCAGAAGTAGGAGTGAGATGAAGGAAAAGAATACCGAAGTGCGTTGTCGGCTGCGTTGCTCGGCTAAGTCGCGCAGGACAAGTCGCTGTCTTTACCCTTGTCGGTCTTCACACGAGGAGGCTGAACGCTTCCGCTCACGCTTCAGCGTCAGCTGCTATGATGCAGTTAAATACACCACCAAATGACTGTTCAGTGAAAACAGCTGGGTACTCCCCCTCTGCTGAGTCAGCCCAAATAGATCGTACGCAAATGGCTCAAATGGCTCAAATCGAAACTAAGATTGAACGCACTTAGCACATCTAAGCGCGCTCAGGAAAGGGAACCACGTGAGAACAAAAGCTTCCCTTGGCCGTGGCTCAGTAGTCTAATTTGATTAAGTGCAATCAAACCTATACTTTAACACCAAAAAACGCTAGCAATACAAAGCACCAGAACGAATAACTGCTTCCTGAGAGTAATTTAATGTAAATACAATTGAATTAATCCAGATAAATACAATATCTATGTAAACAAACTACAACAGTCCGTCTAGACCCGTGTAAAAATGTACTAACACCAACGAATTAATCCAAGTCTACATATACATATGGACATATATATATATAGGCAGAGATATAGATAACTAGAGAAGTATAAAATAGATATAAGCAAGAACGTCTTATCTAGCAGTAGCAAACGCAACAATTGCCTATTAACATACAGTATTTAAGTACTCACTTGCGCGCTGTCCTTCTGTCCGTGCCCGAGGACTGAAAAATCACTTAACCCAAACACAGCTTCCGCTGCGTCTGACCAACTGAACGCCATTCTGGGAGAGGTCAAGGCAGTCAGAGGTGCGGCTAGTTGGCTGTAATTGCGAATAAAACGCCGGTAAAAATTGGCGAACCCCAGAAACCTTTGTAGGGCCTTACGGGAATCTGGACTTGGCCAATCTACCACAGCCTTGATCTTCTCAGGATCCATGCGCATACCCTCGGCCGACACGATGTACCCTAGAAAAGGAACAGACTGTGCATGAAAGTTGCATTTCTCCGCCTTGACAAAAAGCCCATTCTCTCGCAGCCTCTGAAGCACTCGTCTGACGTGTTGAACATGTTCCTGGAGAGAAGAAGAAAAAATCAATATGTCGTCCAGGTAGACATATATGAACTGATCGACCATCTCTCAACACATCATTAACGAGTGCCTGAAAGACACCTGGGGAGTTGGACAAGTCGAAGGGCATGACCAAGTACTCAAAGTGCCCCCTGGGGGTATTAAAGGCGGTCTTCCATTCATCTCCCCTCCTGATGCGAACCAAATGATAAGCGTTTCTTAAGTCCAATTTAGTGAAGATCGATGCTCCCTGTAACCTCTCGAAGGCTGAAGATATCAACGGCAAAGGGTAGGTATTCTTTACCGTGATATTATTCAGCCCTCGGTAATCAATACAAGGTCGCAGAGATCCATCCTTCTTCCCCACAAAAAAGAACCCCGCCCCCGCTGGAGAAGAGGAGGGTCGAATGAACCCAGCTGCTAGAGAATCAGAAATGTATTTCTCCATAGCCTCTCTCTCAGGAATAGAAAGTGAGTATAACTTGCCCTTAGGCGGAGACGTACCTGGCAGTAATTCTATAGCACAGTCATAGGGAAGATGAGGAGGAAGAGAAGCAGCCCGAGACTTACTGAACACTTCCTTCAGGTCGAGGTACTCCGCGGGCACGTTACACAGATCCGCCGTCTTCTCCTGCAACACAGACTCAGATACAGACGGACAGGCAGACACAAGACAAGACTCATGACACTTAATGCTCCACTCAGACACCGATTTCAGCTGCCAATCAATCCGGGGGTTGTGTTTGATGAGCCAGGGATGACCTAAAACAACGGGTGCATGAGGTGAGTCCAGTATTTAGAAGGAGATGCTCTCACGGTGGTTTCCTGATACCGTGAGAGTGATGGGTTCCGTGATGGTGGTGATGGTGGGAAGCGTCTGACCATTGAGTGCGTGGACTGCTATAGAACTGGTGAGGGGGAGGAGAGGAACATGATTTTGATGAGCAAATGAAGAGTCCATGAAATTACCTTCAGCCCCTGAATCCAGTAGTGCAGTGCAGTGCAGGTCCAGACTTTGCCATCTAAGCCTGACCGGGAGGAGTGTGGAGGTAGATCTGGACGAGGACTTGATAGCGGAGATCCCACCCGACAGTAGCCCCATTCTTACTGCAGGGCTGGCCCTTTTCACTGGGCAGCTAAGGGCGAAATGCCCCGCCGCCCTGCAGTACAGGCAAAGGCCTTGAGACCTCCGCCTCTCCCTCTCCTCCCGAGTCAACCGAGCTCGACCCACCTGCATGGGCTTGTGATCCTCGAACGGGCTGACCACGTCATGGCCACTGGCTCGAGTTGGAGGTCCCTCCCCAGGGGGAAGCCGAGCGGAGAGAGTCGAGCGTCTACCCGCAGCGGTAGATCGATGAGGCCGTTGAGATCTGCGGGTAAATCCAGGGCGTAGATCTCACGTTGGACGCGGTCATCCAGCCCATGCAGGACATTGTCCCACTGCGCCTCCTCTTTCCATCTGCACTCCGCCGCTAGGGTGCGAAACTCGATGGAAAAGTCTGAGACGGATCTCTCCCCCTGTCTGAGATCCGTCAATCTCGTCGAACACCCGCTTCATTTCAGCGGAGAGCGCCGAGAACGAGGCACAACACGGATCTTGGTTCTCCCATATCGCCGTGCCCCAAAGTGCCGCCCTCCCCGTTAACAGGGTGAGCGCGAACGCCACCTTGCTTTCCTCACTAGGAAAAGTACGTGGTTGTAGCGAGAAATGCATGGAGCATCTAGTGAGGAAAGCCCGGCAGAAGTTCGGCTCACCGCTGTACCGCTCCAGTGGGGGAAGGCGGGGCTCGGGCGACTGAGCAGCCCCGGATGGTTCAGGATGGGCGGGTGGCATGGGTGGTGGGGTTGGCGCAGTGGGAAGTTGCCAGTGTTGCTTCCGCTGGGTAAGCTCGGACACCTGCGCCACAAGAGCTCGGATCGCTGTACCAGTATCCGCCAAGCTCTTCTCCTGGGTTTCCAGCCGAGAGATGCAGGAACGCAAAGCTTCGTCGGCTGTGAGTGGGGTGGAGCCTGCTGCTTCCATGATGTGGTCTGATAGTTCTGTGACGGGTATGAATGAGAGTGGAAGCAAATGCAGAGTGAACACAAATATTTATTGAAGACAAATAATGTGAACACAAACTCCGTGGTGATGATGGTATCTCTCGGGCTGGGTGGCGCAGAGGCTTGATGGCTGGTGATGACGTGGTGTGAATCTCCCGTGATGAATACAAATCCAGTGACGATCAATGGCGAAATAAACAATCCAAACGAGAACAAGACCAAGACAAACCAACAAGACAGTCCAACAATCCGGATCAACTATCAGACAGGGAAGGGGAGAATGAGGTGAGTATATGTAGCTGATGGTAATGCGTGACACCTGGTGCGGGGACTGATTAGCAGCTGAATCGAATGAGCATGACAAACCACATGAAAGACACCAAATCACGAGACCTGAGAATGCAGCCGATCCATGCACCGTGACAAAAATAGTGTCTAACACTTGACAGCTGCTCTTCCATCTTAGAAATGTATCTAAATTAGGACCTATGCTCTAAATGTCAAATGCAGAAATGTTAATTAATGCATTCATAACCTCAGGGTTAGACTGTTGCAATGCTTTATTGGGGTTGCTCTTCACACTTAATAAACTCCAGCTAGAGTTGTCACTAGAAACAGAAAGTGTGACCATATTAGCCCAGTTTTGTCAACACTGCACTGGCTCCCTATTAAACATTGTACATTGTATTTTAAAATCTTGCTAATAACTTATAAAGCCCTGAATGGTCTAGCTAGCACCTCAGTACTTGAGTGAGCTCTTATCAAATTATACTCCTTCATGTCTGCTGCGATCTCAAAATTCTAGGCATTTGATAATACCTACAATATCCAAATTAACTGCAGGTGGCAGATCATTTTTATTCTCTATTTAGAACCAAAACTCTGGAGGTCACCATTAGGTCACCATAACCACCCAAATCCAGTCTGTTTCCAGATCAGGGCCCGTATTTATCAAAGTGCCATCTTAGTCTGAAGTGCTGAGAATTCATGAAATTTACTCCTACTTTCAAATTTAAATATAAAAGCAAGCTATCAAATTTCTTAAAGCTAGGAATCACTCTTACTCTCCCAGTTATTTAAGACAGCTCGAGAGGTCTCTCAAGTGGTTAGTAGTTGTAGGTAGGGTGTGCAGGGGCATCGGGCAGGGGGTAATAGTGAATCAGAGTAACAGGGGCCCTTGGCTCTGTTTATGTGGTATGTGAAATTGTATGTACTGTAATATAACAGGCTACAATTAACAAGAAGCTTACCGTGTCCCTTTAGTGGCTTGCATTATTTTAATAGAACGCCTTATTTGTTTTCCATGCCTTTCTGAGTACAGACACCAACCCTGCACTTAACATCCCCTGCAAAACCTGGAACATAACATTTATTTCCGTGATCTGGTATTTTTGCTATTGTCCTTGCTTTGTTTGGTTTTTGTCACTTTTTTTTTTTTTTTTTTTTTGCTTTGTTTTTTTTCACAATAGCTTACCTGCAAAACTTATTTATCAGCTTCTTCTCGGTGTGATGGCATACAACAGTGGCTGCTCCATCAATAGTAGAATGACATGAGCACCTTAACTTAGGGTGCTTTCACATCTGTGGTTCGGTTCATTTGGTCCAGACCAAGGGCAACAAATGATACATTGTAGCATTTTTCTGCCGTTTTGGGTCCTTTTCACACCACACTGATTGATCTGGTCCGAAACCAGTTGAAACGAACCAAAATGCAGTCATGTGACAACATCCACATCACTCGTTGGCCAGATCGTGTCATTGAACTACTGATTTATAATAGAGAATTATATAGATCAGTGTATTGAACGTATTTTCTAAACTGTTAGGGGCCATTCACGTCATGTCTTTTGCGTGCTCAAGCAGTTTGGAAAGGAAGAGAAAGCAGCACGCATAGCATTTTCCAAGCGTTTTTAGGCGTGACATGTGAACGGCCCCTTAAACAATGAGAAAGATTGTGATGTTCTTGTGAGTTTTCGCAAGTTGGGACCTATATGATCATCAGACCAAATTTATGAGGCTCCACACCTCCTCAAAACTTTGTCGCAAGCTATGTTGCTAAAGCGCTAACTAACTGTCAACAAATACAAGTCCTCATCCCATAATGAACAGCGCAGTGGACTACGGCAGCTGGATTAGTCTAAAAAGGCACAGTACTTTTTGCGGTTGGGTCTGTTCTAGTTCAGTTCATGTTATCACCACAAACGAACCGCTCCAGTGTTCGTTTAAAAGTGTACCGAGACCACCTCTTCAAGGAGGTCTCGGTATGCTTTTTTGGTACGCTTTTGGGGCACACTCGAGTGCGATTGCTACATTCACACCTGCCCAAATGAACCGCACCAAGAGGGAACATGAACTCTAGTGCGATTCAACCGAACTAAATAAGGCAGGTGTGAAAGCACCCTTAGTCCCGCCCTCACTAAGCGGAAACTCCAATCGTCATTGTGTGACTGGTCCATGTGTACTTCATCATCCAAAATCCTGTTTGTGGCACACAAAAAAGTGTTGTGAATCATCTCTAAGACTGACACGTAAGATTTAGTCCAACATTTCACTTAAATTACAACTGAGATGCTTGATAACTACCTTTTAAGAGCAGCTTTGAGCCAAAAAAATGTTTCCGCTTAAGGCAATTCTTAGTAGTGTTCATGAGAGTAATTCATAGATTCTTGATAAATACAGGCCCAGATGGTCACTGCAGCCACCCGGATCCAGTCCGTATCCAGCCCAGATTGTGGATCAGCACATAGAGATGACCTCTACATAGCCCTGAATGTCAGCGGATGCCATGTCAACCAGATGAGCCCTAGAGACAGATCCCCTCCGAAGACCTTGTCACCTTGATGGCCATCAGCACAAGACCACAGGAACCAGAAGAGTACTCTGCACAATCTGACTTTGCTGCAGTCTGGAATTAAACTGCTGGTTTCGTCTGGCCAGAGGCCTGTTTTTAAAGGGACCTCTTTTAAAGGGAGTGCTCCTAATCTCATCAAATACTTATTTCACTCATAAAAATGTAAATCTTTTTATATATATATATTCTGTCTCTCACTGTTCAAATAAACTATTGACTGGTAATTTCTTTGTCAGTGGGCAAACGTACAAAATCAGCAGGGGATCACATTTTTTTTTTCCCTCACTGTAACCCAGCACTCGGTGAAATATGAAAAAAAATTTGTATTTTATAAAACAATTGTGTTTTTTTGAACTAGAAATTGAGTTAAATGTTAGACAGGTATTTAATTAGGCTGATGTTGCTTTTTGAGAACTGACATGAACTGACAAGATAAGATTTTTTCAAAATAAATCAGAAATAGAGCTGAAATTTGAGACTGTCCTGAGAAAAATTGGACGTCTGGTCACCCTAGTACTGAACTATAATGTGTTAAGCAAACCCGTTGCTCCTGATGTGGTAGCAGCAGATGTTTACATGTAGGAGCCTTATTGTTATTGAATGTAGATGCAGTAAGGAGGTGGATGGTGGTTCCAAAAATAAATAAATGTGGAAAATTAAGGAAAAAAATGTTTAATGTTTATAAAAATATAAAATAAAATTATATCAGATCACTGAACTTAAAACAAGTGAATGTATTTTTTGAATGCACATTATAGTGTCTTATCTGCTCAGCCTTGAATGATACGATTGTTTGATTGTTTTTCCCTTGGGGGGTGTTCACCTGTTTGGGGAGGGGGCATGTTGCTCAGAAAATACAGAGACTCTGATCGTTAAGCAGCAGCTCCGTGTCTTGCGTTTTCTTAATTATTTACATCTTCCCTCATCAGGTATGAAATCCATATAAATGTAATAAGATATATGTTAATAAATGTAATGCATTTGTAATTTGTTACTAGAGTACTAAAGTTAGTAGAGATGCAAATACTGTCCTTTAAAGAGTGAAAATGTTGTTGTTTTTGGATGATAAACAGTTTGTATCGAGTTCAGCCTGTGCACGTCGTGCAGTCCTAATCACACATTCCATGATAATGATGGAGACAATGTGTTCTCGTAGTTTGTGACTACGATCTAATGCAATTGAGTGAAATACAAATATAAAATATATTTGTGGTCTGACATAAACAGTATATCAGTGACAAATGTGTGTTCTAAAAATGTAAGATTTAATTAAACAGAGTTTCATATACCTTCCTGTATTATTATTATTATTTTTTGATTAAGTCATGTTTACATTATGTGAGTATATCAAAATGGGTGTAAAAAGTGTTAATTGTTATAAATATTATTGTTAACCCCTGGTGAAAAAAAACAGCATGCTAGTTAGGTATTTTTGTTGCTGGGATGCTGGTAAGGTGTTTTGATGCTTGTTAAAGCTGGTTTATGCTGGACGTTAGCTGGTCAAGGACATCCAGTCAGATATATTTACATTTTCTTAGAATCTCTGCATCAGGATATGAAACTGCACAAATGCATATTCTTAAATAAACCACTGTTTGGTTCCCCTTAGGCTCTTTGCTCATGCTTGGTTGTTGTTTTCAGCTGTAATTTATCAGTGTACAAATCAATGGCAATTAAATGCATGTTTGACATTTTTTTTTAATTTACATTAATTACGAACATGTATATAGGAGTTCTAAGTAGTTCTCTGGGAGATATGAAATAATAATAGTGAACTATCATTTTCAACTGAGCACTTTATTACTCATAATTTCTTGTTAATTAATATTAGTTACTATAATGCTAGTTGTGCATTACTCATTTGTTCCTTTGTAGTTATTTATTAACAATGGAACCGTATTCTAATTATTACTGTTAGTTCTTCTTGCCACTTGTTTAATGTGTAAGAATTCAAAGTAGGTCTGAAGGAAGGATTTGATTAGAATATTAGATTACATATAGATTGCTGGTTTCTTTTACTCTGCTTTGGTAATGTTTTTGACCACTGCTTACGCTTATGTGCCACATTACTCACTGCAAGACTTTGGTAAGGAGCATGTAAAGCATGTAAGCATGTTAAATTAATTTTATGAACAAAGTCAATGATCGTGTACAGGAACGATCAGAAGGGAGACTGTGATGTGCTTTTTTAATCATAACTATTGCTTTTCCTTGAAGGGCTATAACATTTGAATGCTTCTGAGAACAAAATGTACCAACACAACTAGTGTGTTGCAGTAAGAGATGCATATGGACAAGACTTATTTTTATTTTTATATGTCTAAATATAAAAATAAGCATAATAAACCCATGCTGAAGTCAGCAAAAAACAAATTTGTTTTGCCAATAACAGATGGAGGTTTGCTGAACTTCCCATAAGAACCAGGTTAGTTAAAAGGGATCATCAGATGCAAAACTCACTTTTACATGTTGTTTGAACATTAATGTGTGTTGGCAGTTTGTGTACATTACCACGCTACAACGATAAAAATCCACCCAGCATCATTTTTTTAATCTTTAAAACTTATATCTCCTTTTTAAAATCAGGTCATTCTCAGCTTCTTGTCGATGTGATGACACACTGACAGAGGCCACTCCCACAATAGTTGGTTGACATGAGTGTCTTACCTTAGACCCGCCCTCACTGAACTTAAACAGTCCTACTCTGATCGCCATTGTGTCGACTAAAGACTAGAATGTCTCTGATTGAGCGATTGAGTTGTTATGTTGTTGGATGTAATAATGAACATAGCAGTCGTCATTTACTCCTGACATCTGAGCTGCTAAAGAGGCAGAGAATAGGCTACCGTTACTTTCGTTTTTGAAAGGAAAGCACCAATACCAATCTACATATGTGTCTGTGTTCGTGTGAATCACTCCTGATGCAGCTTCACCCACAGCAAAAGTGAGTTCAAGGTTTTTTTCATGCATCTTTGCAAATGGCATTTGTTTATAATGTACTGGTCAGCAAGTTTCACAGCTAAACGCAGCTAACGTGAACATTACGGCTCTTCATCCCACGGCAGAGAGGTGCGGGGCGAGCAGAGCTTATTAGCCTTTAAAGGATAATGCAACAGAATAGCTCGCTCTAAAAAGAACTGATTTTGACAAGGTTTTTACACTGAGACATTTTAACCAAAGTATGGTATAGACTTCTCATTAAGTCCCTAAAGAATCATCAACTTGTGGAAAATGGGTGTCCGTGACCCCTTTAAGGTTAGTCAAACATTAAAGATATTAATCCAGAGTGATAGTGTTCAAAATGGACAAGACGTCATCTGACATTGGAATTTTGACAATTGAAAGTGTTGCCAGAAGACACCTACTAGTAAATTTATGTCAGATGCGTAGGGTAATTTCTACCACACTGTTCACAATGAAAGCCCATTTCCACCACATGATGCTGTGGCAAGTCACAATAGACCTTTTATCACACGTCCTATATCCGGTGAAGTGAAGCAGTGTATCGATACTTCCGGCCCCTTCACAACACAATCAAAACTAATGGAAGAATACTGTCTTTTGCCAGTGATACTGCAGTATACCAGGCTGCTTTTATTCTAAACAATACAATGCCTCAGTTTATACGATTTCTTGATACAACACGGATTATATGATTTTCCCAACTAACCTTCTGCAGTCTGTTAGTCCTGTCATTAACAATGTTTTTTTTTTTCTCATACTGATCATATTTTATTTCTGTTTACATTTTTTCATGAATTTGACTGAGAAACTGTTATGAATCCAGTCTATGACTTTCCGTCAACTCCCCACCAGATGTCGCACTGTCATTACATTTGACTCTTACTCTACACAAGCTGTTCAGGGGCAAAATTGAAAAAAAAAAAAAAAACTTGTACTCAGACAAAGGAAACTACATTTATGTATCTTATATGCACCAAGCTACTGAGCTATGCTTTGATACAAACTCCCAACTTTTCTCTTTTTTTTTTTTTAATGTTTTTTTTTTTTTTTTTTTTACTTGGACTGTGTAATATAATTTGAATTTTATCTTTAACAGCTTTCTATAGGTTTTTAACATTTCAAAACACATTCTCATGTTAGTTTAGATTACACTTTCCAGGGGCGTCCGACAGGGGGTAATAGTGGACAGGGGCCCTTGGCTAAGGGTGGGGGGGAGGGCTCATCGCGAATCCACCCCCAAACATAATATTGCGATCGCCGTAATATTGTGATCATGAACACCACTCCCCCCCACTTAATGTGATTTTTAGTTTTTACGGGGCCCCCTTAGCTGAGTCAGTACACAGGGCCCAGAATTCCCAGCGACGGCCCTGATCATGGAGGTGACAGAACGGACGGAGTTGACACATCTAACGGTGTTGACCAAAACCTGAATTTGCAGTCATTTTAACTATCAACTACATTGAATCAATTAATTACTGTATTAAAACAACCACAACAAACAGTATGTATGTTATTGTTTATAAAGCATCTATTCAAGAGTCACATTTAAGTATTTTGATATTTTATTGGAACTAAAAATCTAAATCTGACGGTGTTGACAAATTTGCCATTTCTTTCATGTAGTAGCCATTTTGTTTTGTTTTCTCTTGATGTTAAATGCTAATGGAACCAGCTTCAGGAGAATAAAATGCTCTAAATATTTCAAATATTTTTTTTCAGAAATTGGAAGATGGCGTTGACATATCATTGTGACAAGGGAAATACTAACATTTGGATTTAAAATATTCTAAAACTATAAAACTTAGCAGAGCCTGTCTGATACTCATGTTTTCTGCAGAGGAGGTTTGTGGCAGGGTGTTCATTTAGAAAGACAGCTACCCATAATATTCCCTGATTTTATTACATTTTAATTAATGTCTGACAGTGTTGACAAAAAGTGAGGACACAACTTTGAAACCTTATGAAACATGCATGTGTCACTGAAAAACAACCTTGCTTTGATATGAGATATTATTAACTGTTTCTATTTACCTTTTCATCATATTTTTTTTTTTATCCATTTTATAGCATATGAATGATTGAAACATTCTCTGTGGACACACTGTTTTAGATATATAGTGAGAAGACAATATTGTATTTTATATAAATTGTGTGTAAACACAATCCAACACAAACATAACTTCAGTATTATAGCTTTCAGGATTATAGAAAGTATGGTTTCTTTAAAGAAGTTTCTAGTTATCATAATAGCTCTCTACTCTTCCTTTGACATGTGTTTGTGATGATTCTGTATTGTAATTGTTTTAAAAGTAGCAAAGAAATTGAGTTGGTCAACTTTAACACACTTTTATGAGGAAAAATGAAACAAGAATATACAAATATATCGCCATATCAAAATCCGGTTCTGTCTTTTGAGGTGTCCAGAGAGTGGTAAATTTTAAATGTAAAAACAGCCTTATAGCATTGGTTCCTGTGCAAATGTTCAAAGTACACCCTTAACCCTTTCAGTGGTGAGTTTAAAATATTCTAGCGGACCCCCGAGAGTGAGTTTTTTTTAAGCGACCGTTATTTTAGAATGTTCGTCCTTATTGTTTCCATGGCGACGCATCAAGCTTGTTACGTGACACAACACAGACACAATAACACTGTATGACAGATAGATTGCTTTTATTTCGTTTTTCCTTTTTTATTCAGAATACTCACACACTTGCTTACCATGCCATGAACTATCTAATATTCCGATTCACAAATATGTGTGAATTAGTATGTTTCGTCGTTTAAAACCCTATATAAATGATCTGGAACGTAATCTGTAACGTGAGATGGGCGCGGCCATGTTTGTTTGCGCTGCCGTTCAGAGAGTCCTGTCAGCCGCATTTACAGCATGTTAATTCATCCGTTTCTCCCGAAATACATGCAAGTAGGTGGCTGGTGAACTAGAAGAGGAATAGAGTGAACTTTTTAGTTACTTAGCCTATGTGTATGTGATCTGAATAAAACACATCGGCAAATTATATTTGAATAGATTGTTATTTGCTGCTTCCATAGACCTATGTGTGTATTTTACAAACTCTAAATGTCTCCTTTTACTAGTACTTATGTGTATTTAAATGTCTGAAACCTAAAATAAGCGTTATGTGGTTAAAAACACTGCATAGTTGTTATTATATGACAAGCGCAGAGCTCGTCCGTCTCTGGCTCAGCGCCAGCCAGCGCACCAAAGCGCAGTTTGAATTTGACAGTTGCGTGACATCACCGAACGTTCTAAATCCCATATGTGGGACCGTACTCTCAGGGGCACAGAAATTAGAATCCCATATGTGAGACCGTACCGCTCAAAGGGTTAAAAATTGTTAGGTTTTAGTCTTGTCTGTTCTGTTCTCCTAGTGTTTTTCCCCCTCTGTTTCCTATTCAAATGGTTTAGTCCTCGTCTCCCCCTTTTGGTTCATGTTCTTTTGGTTCAGTCATGCCCATATTTGTTTTTCCCCCTTGTCATCCTGTTATCTCGTTTGTAACCACGCCCTGTTTGTTGTGTATTTAAGTCTGTGTCAGTTCACACCCTAGTGTCCGTCGATAACGTTACATGTTCTTCGTACAAGCTCCTGGTTTTTGTTTATACGTTACTCTTGTCTTGTTTTGCTCCATGTTTTCAGTTTATTTTCTAATAAATATTAGTGTTTCATTTACTCTGGTTCATGCTCCTTCATCTCCACTCCTCATCCTGCAATACTGTGACAAAAATAAAGGTGCTTCACGATGTCATAGAAGAACCTTTTTTGTTTAAATGGTTCCATAAAGAAGCTTTAACATTTGAAGAACCATTCTGTTTCACAAAAGATTCTTTGTGGCGAAAGCTGGTCCTTCAGATTATGAAAAGGTAAGAAAGAGATGGTTCTTTAAAGAACCTTTGACTGAATGGTTCTTTGTGGAACCAAAAACGGCTATACAGGTCCTTCTCGAAAAATTAGCATATTGTGATAAAGTTCATTATTTTCTGTAATGTACTGATAAACATTAGACTTTCATATATTTTAGATTCATTACACACAACTGAAGTAGTTCAAGCCTTTTTATTGTTTTAATATTGATGATTTTGGCATACAGCTCATGAAAACCCAAAATTCCTTTCTCAAAAAATTAACATATTTCATCCGACCAATAAAAGAAAGTGTTTTTAATACAAAAAAAGTCAACCTTCAAATAATTATGTTCAGTTATGCACTTTTGCAGAAATGACTGCTTCAATGCGGCGTGGCATGGAGGCAATCAGCCTGTGGCACTGCTGAGGTGTTATAGAGGCCCAGGATGCTTCGATAGCAGCCTTAAGCTCATCCAGAGTGCTGTATCAAGGCACCTGGGAAGGAAAAAGTGTGGCAGAAAACGCTGCACAACGAGAAGAGGTGACCGGACCCTGAGGAAGATTGTGGAGAAGGACCGATTCCAGACCTTGGGGGACCTGCGGAAGCAGTGGACTGAGTCTGGAGTAGAAACATCCAGAGCCACCGTGTACAGGCGTGTGCAGGAAATGGGCTACAGGTGCCGCATTCCCCAGGTCAAGCCACTTTTGAACCAGAAACAGCGTCAGAAGCGCCTGACCTGGGCTACAGAGAAGCCACACTGGACTGTTGCTCAGTGGTCCAAAGTACTTTTTTCGGATGAAAGCAAATTTTGCATGTCATTCGGAAATCAAGGTGCCAGAGTCTGGAGGAAGACTGGGGAGAGGGAAATGCCAAAATGCCTGAAGTCCAAGGGCAGGGTCAATGCAGCGTGCTATCAGGAGATTTTGGAGCACTTCATGCTTCCACCTGCTGAAAAGCTTTATGGAGATGAAGATTTCATTTTCAGCACGACCTGGCACCTGCTCACAGTACCAAAACCACTGGTAAATGGTTTACTGACCATGGTATTACTGTGCTCAATTGGCCTGCCAACTCTCCTGACCTGAACCCCATAGAGAATCTGTGGGATATTGTGAAGAGAAAGTTGAGAGACGCAAGACCCAACACTCTGGATGAGCTTAAGGCCGCTATCGAAGCATCCTGGGCCTCCATAACACCTCAGCAGTGCCACTGGCTGATTGCCTCCATGCCACGCCGCATTGAAGCAGTCATTTCTGCAAAAGGATTCCCGACCAAGTATTGAGTGCATAACTGAACATAATTATTTGAAGGTTGACTTTTTTTTGTATTAAAAACAATTTTCTTTTATTGGTCGGATGAAATATGCTAATTTTTTTTAGATTGGGTTTTCATGAGCTGTATGCCAAAATCATCAATATTAAAACAATAAAAGGCTTGAACTACTTCAGTTGTGTGTAATGAATCTAAAATATATGAAAGTCTAATGTTTATCAGTACATTACAGAAAATAATGAACTTTATCACAATATGCTAATTTTTTGAGAAGGACCTGTATACATTTTTTTTTAAATGGTCAATATTTATTTTTTTCATTTGTTGTCCGAAGATGAACAAAGGTTTATGGGCTTGAAATTATATGAGGGTGAGTAATTGATGACAGAATTTTAATTTTGGATTGAACTAATAACCTTTTTAAATAACATTGTACATGTTTTTGTTTTTGGTCTGCTGCCACGTCCTCTCTTTCATTTGTAGTCATCAGAAAGCCAAACCGCTATTAAACCAACTGATTTTGTTTTTTGCTGCAATAGTGCTTTTGAGCTGTGGTCAGTATACAGCGTCAGCCTTTGCTGTTTCAAATGTGTATCATGATTTGTTTAACTTCTCAACTGACTTGAATCATCACATATTTGCATCGGTTTTCAACAGAGTCCAAACTTGGTCCTGAAAATTTCTGGTGTGCCTAGTAAGATGTGTTTAGTCAGTACCGGCGCTCCCTATACGCAGAGTACGCAGCCTGCGTAGGGCACCAACTCCCAGGGGGGCATCATCCCAGCTGCTTAAAAATAGTTTTTAGATTATAATAATAAATTAATATTAATGATATAAGCACACATGATGGCGCGCAGCATCTGCGCTGTGACCCGCCCTCACCTCTGCCTATTTGGCCAAAAATTATGATTGAAAAAGGGTTTCCAGAGCAAGAATCTTGACAACATTTATGTTTGTTCTAATCATTTTTGGTCAGGTAGGTGAAATATTATTCTAATATCTTAATTAATACTGTTTTTATAACATTTCTATACAGTTTTCTAATTCTATGAGAATAGGGAAGTACAGCAATAACAACAATGCAAAACAATATCTTTGAAATCTCTTTTAGAATGTTTTATTTCAGCTGCTGAACGATAAGAACCCTTACAGCCAATCAGAATCCACCCTACTTTCAAAAAATTAACAGTTTACATTACAATTTTAATAGAAATGCCTGAAAAGGGCACCAAAGTTTGTATTTTTTGCTGTAGAGCTACAATTGTAATTTATAAATGGTACAATTTATTTATGTATTTACTTTTATTTGAATAAAGTTCTATTTTGGCCCCTATAGTAGGTGTTTTTTGTTTTATTATTTTATTTTTACTTCCGTAATATTTGGGGGAGGGGGCACAAAAGTAAATTTCTGCTTAGGGCACCCATTTGGCCAGCAGCTGCCCTGTGTTTAGTTAAGGATGGAGTTAAACTCTGCAGGACAGAGACCTTTAGAGCATGATTGGACACCCTTGCTTTAAACCATCACTTTTTGGTTATTCAGAATATTGAATGTGTTTCTGAATCAAAGTATTTGTGTATATTAAAGTTTTTCAGTGTATATAACCTACTGTTAGTAATTTTTACTTTACCTATTTTCTAATTTTAAAGGCTCATAGTGAAGGTATTGCTCTCAAGAAGAGCATGCAAGCTGGCCTCCTTATCTGAAGACTACGATGGTGCACTGCTGGACACCTTTCTCCTTTTAAATTATCAAGAAAAAAAGGACTGTAATGGACATGTTTTTTTTTTTTCAACCTTGTCTCAGTGGTTGTTTCCCATTAGATATGAGTATATTTTTTACAGCTTTGTTTTACAGTTTCTTAGCAGATTTTGGTACTTTTGTGCCCTTGTTGTATACTGACATTCACACATTAGCATGCAGGCACCCTGTAAAAAGTTTTCACCAGATTCAACTTAAAAACCTTCAGCAGCTGCCTTAAACTTATAAGTTAAATCAGCTTAAAACTACAAATTATTTTAACTTATTACAATTAAAATTAGTTGATTTAACTTTTGAGTTGAAATGACTTAAGTTGATTTAACTTAACATTTTAAGGCAGCTGCTAAGCTTAAGTTTTTAAGTTGAAACTGGTGAAAACGTTTTATAGTGCAGGTTGTGTACTTTTAATAAGTGATTGAACAGTACTGACTGGCATTTTCAAGGCTTTGGATATTTTTTAAATATCCTTTTTATCTTTATAAAGTTTCATTGTTACACAGATATTTTGACAGTTCTTTTTTTTCTTCTTCTTCTTTGCTCCCCATGTCTCAGTCTGGGGCACCTTGTGTGTCTGTTACACATCCAAACATTCAGGGGTATGTAAACTTTTGATCAGGACCATTTGGGTGATTCCTGTTATAATTATGGTTTTCAAAAAGAGCCCATGTGATAATAAATGGCCTCATATGATTACGACCAACGCGTCGTTCAACTCATAAGCGCTGCCAATTCTGTTTCAGAGGAGAAACATCAAACGGCATGCGAAACGAAAGCGAAACTGACGCGCTACGTTTGAGCTGCTTAGCGCTGGCCCTTTATCAGCTTGGATCAGTGGCGGACTGGGACTAAAAAACAGCCCTGGACTTTGTGTGGCTCAGCCCACAACAACATACAGTATGTGTGTGAAAACTAATCAGCAACAGACGGGTCTCAAAATACTTAAATCTTAACCCATGATGTTTTACCTTCCAAATTATAGCATTATCTCTGATGTTGACTAAAGATGTGTTAAAAGCATAGTATAGAATACTCACAGAAATAAACAGCACTCTTTTAATGTCTCTCTGCTGAAAAATATGCAGGTAAAAAAAACGGGGTTTATGTATTACATCATCTATTCCATGCAATCTTAAAACTATATTTATTACTTACTTATCTTTTAATTTGTGCAAAAAAAAAAAATAAAAATACGGCACTGCAAAAACTGTTCATCTAACCGAGTCAAAAAATCTTGTTTCCAGCTAAAAAGTATTTTTGACCTTTTTTTGAGACTTATATAGGCTACTAAGCAAGAGCAGAAGATGTTATATTATTAATCTTATTTTGAGTATATTTGTCTTATTTAGAGAATTCTTAGCAAATGCGATTTGTCTTATTACATTGGCAGATTATTTCACTTAATTTAAGAAGCTTTTGACTAACCTAACCCTTAAAATACTTGATTTTAGTCGAAAACTTCTTAAATTAAGTGAAATAATCTGCCAATGAAACAAGACAAATCACACTTGGTAAGAATTCTAAAAAAATAAGGCATATATACTCAATATAAGATTAATAATCTAACACCTTCTACTCTTGCTTAGTATATAAGTAACAAGGTTAAAAATACTTTCTGGCTGGAAACAAGATTTTTTTTGACTTGATTAGATGGAGTTTTTGTAGTGTGCACAAAAACGGTTTAATTACTTATTAAATATTTCTTCTGCCTTCATGTTAATGCTGCGGCATGTTTATGTAGCCCCTTGAAATTTTGAATTTGGGAAAAAAAGAAGAAATGGAAAACACAAGGAAAAGTATCATGTGTGTGACGAAGTCATGGCTGAGTCCGGAGGCGTTAGATCCATTTGCAACAGTTTATTGTATACACACAACGATAACAGGCAGGGGTCAACAATAGCAGACTGGGATACCGTAGACAGACCGTGAGAGTTTATCAGAGTCCAGGCAGAAGATCGGGGCTGGCGGCAAGCAGAAGGGATAGTCCGTGTAACAAGCGTGGGTCGAAGAAAGACAGGCAGCAAACGTCCGATCAGTGAATAAACAATCCGGTTGGTAACAGGTAAGCAGTCCGATTTGAAAGCGCTCAGGATTAGTAGCATAACTATAAAACTTCGCGAGGACCAAGCCAGCGCGGTCCTCCTAAATGGCCGACAAACAGGATGTGACCTGAGAGACCCGGAACCAGAAGTGAGCGTGCCAGGTACGGGGATTCTGGGTAATGTAGTCTTAAAACTCCGGTGATGGTTCCCGCTGACGATGGTTAGAGGGAGCCACAGAGACCGTCTCTGTGACAGAGCCCCCCCCCTGCGAGCGACTCCTGGCGCGAGGAGGAACCCGACGCCGAGGTCTGCCCCGTCCACGGGGAGCTGGTCGATCTGGATGAGCATTGTGGAATTCTGTGGTTAAGGAGGGGTCGAGGATGTTCTCCGATGATACCCAGGATCTTTCCTCTGGGCCGAACCCCTCCCAATCGACCAGATACTGCAGACGACCGTTCCGGCGTCGGGAGTCCAAGAGGGAGTTAACCCGGTACGCCTCCTCGCCGTCAATGATGAGAGGGGGAGGTCCCTGCACAACGGTCTCCTCTAGGTTCTCCACTCCTCCCGGATCGTCAGCAGGCTTGAACAGAGACACATGAAAGGTGGGTGAGATACGATAATCTGCAGGTAATTGTAGACGGAATGACACAGGAGTTATCTGTTTGATTATCTGAAAAGGACCCACGTACCTGGGGCTTAACTTTTTGCAGGGTAGGCGTAGTCGGAGGTCCCGGGTTGAGAGCCACACCCATTGGCCGGGCTGATACGGAGGGTTGGGCCGGCGTCGACGATTAGCTTGGGTTTCAGTTCGACGAACCGCTCTTTGGAGGTGAGTATGAGCTTGATTCCAGACCTCCTCGCTGTGTTGGAACCAGGAGTTGACCGCGGGGAGATCGGATGGCTCCCCTGACCAGGGAAACAGAGGAGGTTGGAAGCCTAGGGTGCACTGGAATGGAGTAAGGTTAGTGGCTGGCTTACGTATGGAATTCTGTGCATATTCGGCCCAGAAGAGGTAACGACTCCAATCCTCCTGGTGATCCTGGCAGTAAGAGCGTAGGAAACGGGTCAACTCCTGGTTCAGTCTCTCTGCCTGTCCGTTGGACTCCGGATGGTAGCCGGAAGTAAGGCTGATGTTCACCCCAAGAAGATGGAAGAAGTTGGACCAGAGACGTGAGGTGAATTGGGGGCCGCGGTCTGACACAATGTCCTCGGGTAGTCCGTAGAATCTGAATACTGAGTTACAAAGAGTTTCAGCAGTTTCCAGGGCCGTAGGTAATTTGTGTAGTGGTACAAACCGGCATCCCTTGGAGAAACGGTCCACTATGGTGAGGATGGTAGTGAAACCCCTGGAAGGTGGAAGATCGGTCACGAAGTCAATAGCGATGTGGGACCAAGGACGTTGAGGCACGGGTAGAGGTTGGAGGAGACCAGCGGGGAGCTGTCTGGGAACTTTGGAAGTGTTACACACTGTACAGTTCTTGATGTAAGCGATGGTGTCAGGACGTATGGAGGGCCACCAGAAGCGATTCCGAAGCATTTGGAGAGTAGCCTCAATTCCTGGATGACCAGAACTAGGGAGAGAGTGGACTTCAGAGAGGACTCGGGCTCTGAGGTTCTCGGGGACGTAGGTGAGTGTCGCAGGACAGTTCTCTGGAGGGGGTTCTCTGACTTGACCCTCAGCAATCTCAGTCATGATATCCCAAGTAACTGGAGCTACGATCAATGAGGTAGGTAATATGGTTTCAGAAGTTGGGGTAGGTTGTTCGGGTTCATAGATGCGAGACAGAGCGTCCGCCTTGGTATTCTGGGATCCTGGCCTGTAGGTTACCTGGAACTGGAAGCGCGTGAAGAATAGCGCCCACCTGGCCTGACGATGATTGAGGACTTTAGCGGAACGTAGGTATTCCAGGTTCTTGTGATCAGTTAGAACGATGAACGGGTCTACTGATCCCTCCAGCCAGTGTCTCCACTCCTCCAGTGCCAACTTGATCGCCAACAGTTCACGATTGCCCACATCATAATTTCTCTCAGCCGGACTCAACTTGTGAGAGAAGTAGGCACATGGAAAAGTTTTAGAAGGCTCTCCCTGCCGTTGCGAAAGCACAGCGCCCACGCCGGTGCTCGAGGCATCTACCTCCACGAGGAATGGTCTGCTGGGATCAGGGTGATGAAGGATGGGAGCAGTAGTGAATTTGTGACGTAAATCATCAAACGCCTGAATGGCCGCTGGTTCCCAGTGGAGACGGACATTTCCCTTCTTAACCATAGAAGTCAGAGGAGCGGCTAGGGTACTGAAGTGACGAATGAAACGGCGATAGAAGTTGGAGAAACCCAAGAATCGCTGAAGCTCCTTTAGTGTTCTGGGCCGGGGCCAGTTACGTACTGCCTCCACTTTCCTCTCATCCATAGCCACTCCCTCACCGCTGATGACATAGCCAAGAAAGGTGATCCTCTCCTGATGAAACTCACACTTTTCCTGCTTGGCGTATAGCTGATGTTTGATGAGACGTTGAAGAACAGCCCGGACGTGTTGGATGTGTTCAGTGTAGGTAGCAGAGTAGATCAGAATATCGTCAATGTAGACAATCACCCAGCGGTTGAGCATGTCTCGGAACACCTCATTGATGAACGCCTGAAAGTAGGATGGACTGTTCGCCAGACCGAAGGGCATAACCCGGTACTCGTAGTGCCCAGACGTGGTAGAGAAGGCGGTCTTCCACTCATCGCCCTCCCGGATGCGGACGAGATTGTAGGCCGAACGTAGATCCAACTTGGTAAAGACCTTAGCCGTCCGTAATTGCTCCAGAGCTGATGGAACGAGAGGGAGTGGGTATCTGTACTTGACCGTGATGTTGTTGAGAGCCCGGTAGTCTATGCATGGACGAAGACCTCCGTCCTTCTTCTTCACGAAGAAGAATCCGGCCGAAGCGGGTGAGGTGGAAGGACGAATGAATCCCTTAGCCAACTCCTCCTGAATGTATGTTGTCATAGCCGCCGATTCAGGTTGGGAGAGAGGGAAGATACGTCCTCTAGGTGGTGTCGACCCTGGGTTTAGGTCGATGGCACAGTCTCCAGTACGATGTGGTGGTAGCTGGGTGGCTTTGGACTGGCTGAATGCTTCGAGCAGATCCTGGTATTCAATAGGAATGTCTCCTCCTGTGTTGAGGTGATACAGAGGAGTCTGGGTAGGGATGGGTGGTTGGTGATGTTCCTTACAGTGGGATGACCATTTAGTGATGGAACCCTGATTCCAGGAGATGACGGGTTCATGTAGGTTGAGCCAGGGGTATCCAAGGACAATGGGTGATTGTGGTGAGGATATGATGAAGAACCGGATGGTTTCCTGGTGGAGCGGCTCTATACACAGTGTGATGTCCTTGGTGATATTATCAATCCTTCCAGATCCTAACGGTCTCCCGTCGAGGGCGGCCACTGCCACAGGAGGAACACAAGAAAGGATGGGGAGATGATTAATATCCACGAATCGTGAGTCTATAAAGTTACCAGCGGCTCCAGAGTCAATCAGAGCCGTGGTATTTACAATAGTTCCATCATAAATCAACTTCACAGGAATCTCACATTTGCTCAGAGGAGATACACTCCTACTCACCGATGTGGGTGGACGAGGTGGTCTTGTCGGACAGGTAGCTCTGATGTGTCCGGCTTGTCCACAATACAAACAGAGGTTACCTCTGAGCCTTCTCTCTCTCTCCTCCGTAGAGATCTTAGTTGCTCCTAGCTGCATGGGTTCGGAAGGAGCCTCAGTGGTGAAGGATGGGAGTGGCAGAGATGTGAATGATCGATTGGGTTTGCGAGCTCTCATGATGTTGTCAACACGAATAGACAGATCGATGTATTGGTCAAGTGTGAGTCCCTCATCTCGACAAGCCAGTTCCATCTGTAGTTCAGAATTAAGTCCCCTGCGGTAGTGAAGCTTGAGAGGCTCGTCGTTCCAACCGCTCTGTGCTGAGAGAGTCCTGAAAGAGAGTGCATAATCCGCTGCAGTCCTTCTTCCCTGACGTAACAGCACAATCTGCTCTCCTGCGTCGCTGCTCTCTGAGCTAGGCTGAAACACATCTCTGAAGCGTTGTAGGAAGGCATTGAAGGACGGGAAAGTAGGTCGATCCATCCTCCACACTGCGGTAGCCCACTCCAGAGCTCTTCCAGACAGTAGTGAACACACAAAAGCAATCCTTCCTTCATCATTGGGGTACAGGTGAGGTTGTTGGCTGACAAAGAGTGAACATTGAAGAAGAAAGCCTTTGCACTTACTCGGTGTTCCATCAAACTTTTCGGGGAAGGCCAGACGTGGGCCGGAGATGGAGACCGGAGCAGGTGGTGGAGGAATTTGTGCGACAACAGGTGGTGCAGTCGGCGCTGCTGGCATTTGAAACCCTTGTAACATCTGAGTCAATTGTTCCGTTACCTTGGTGAGTTTCTCCAGCTGGGCCTGGTGTACAGTCAGAACTGATGCTTGAGCGGTGAGTTCCGTGGTGATTTGTTGAACTGTCGCTGGATCCGTTAGCGGCGAAGTTTTCTGTGACGAAGTCATGGCTGAGTCCGGAGGCGTTAGATCCATTTGCAACAGTTTATTGTATACACACAACGATAACAGGCAGGGGTCAACAATAGCAGACTGGGATACCGTAGACAGACCGTGAGAGTTTATCAGAGTCCAGGCAGAAGATCGGGGCTGGCGGTAAGCAGAAGGGATAGTCCGTGTAACAAGCGTGGGTCGAAGAAAGACAGGCAGCAAACGTCCGATCAGTGAATAAACAATCCGGTTGGTAACAGGTAAGCAGTCCGATTTGAAAGCGCTCAGGATTAGTAGCATAACTATAAAACTTCGCGAGGACCAAGCCAGCGCGGTCCTCCTAAATGGCCGACAAACAGGATGTGACCTGAGAGACCCGGAACCAGAAGTGAGCGTGCCAGGTACGGGGATTCTGGGTAATGTAGTCTTAAAACTCCGGTGATGGTTCCCGCTGACGATGGTTAGAGGGAGCCACAGAGACCGTCTCTGTGACAATGTGGTTATGTATCAAAACTATTTTTTTATTATTTTCCTTTTCTGGTTAAGAAAAAGAACCTTTGTTTACAATGCACGTTAATGTATGCTTTGTAATAATTTTGTATATGATGTTCTGTAAAATGTGTTAAAACTTATTTGTATCTGTTTTACCCAACGAAAGTGTTCACTGTGAATGATTGATGGGAAACGCCCTTCCAATGAGAAGCTGACAAGGGGAGGGGTAACAAAAGAGATGAATGAGTCAAGGAGGACGCGAACCGAGTGAGAAAAAAGTGTGTGCGTCATTGATTTTGATCGCGAGTGCACGGATTGCACGGACATAATCTGATCGCTCAGCATTTTAATTACGAGACGCTTGGATATTTGGAGTCAATAGTAAGAGCATCGGTTTTAAAGCGAGTACAGAGTGGAATGACTCATTCAGCCGGCTCGCTGGATTCATCACGGTTGTCGGAAGACTGACTTCACGTGCCGTGGCATCTCGAGAGTTTGTTCGTTCGGACGTTTCCCTTGCAAGAGGACTCTACTGTATCTAAAACTACAGTCAACCTTTACACCCATAAATAAGGAGGATTTGTGAGTAAAGTCTGACTGAGGTCTGTTGATGTTAAATCCTTCAGAGGAAAAGTGCACCACTGCTCCAAGGCCCTTCAAGTGCACAGTTCAAAGACCAAGTTTGGGGTTTTATCTTACGTTATCTAAATATTGAGTGTTTAATGTCTGGTTTGACTCCTTTAAACTAAAGTGATGTAGTCAATTAACCTTTATAACCAGTGAACTGATTATTAACGATTCTTTTTGAGGAAAGCCAGTTAATGTAAGCGTCATTTCTGTTTTTCCAGTGCATACTAATTTTTCCTGAATGAGGGTGATTCTTTAAATTTGAAATAACTGACATCTTGTTTTAAATTGATTAAATTTTATTTGGCCACTTTAATTTATTTTAGTTTATTTTAGTTTATTGGATTCTTAAAAAGGTTGAAGTTTGAGTATAATTACACTGTGTGAAGTGTATCCTGATTGTCCTCTAACCCTTTACATTTCCAACATTGTGTTGACTCCATAAAGGTTATTCAAGTGATTCTGTCACTGGTTTATGGTTTTGAGGTATTGTGTTTATAATAAACCTCTGGTTTATTGGAACTTCAATCTTGTGAACCTGTTTTCTGTTACTCTCACACACGTGAGGGTAGTATTTCATAATTGGAGGCACCGCACTAAGTAACTAATTATTATAGTAGTACCTATCAGAATTTTAGGGAAAGGACCAGTCATTACTGTGTATTACCGCTGGGATACCAGGGCTCCTGTCAAGGCATTATATGAGTGTACCCAGTTGGGGAGGGTTACATTTATATCGTGTGTTTTTTTTTTCCTAACCTTCTCAGCCCCACCCTTTTCTTTCCTTTTTTCGTATTACCAACACCTGCAGTATCCAAGTTCTTTCTCCCATCTGCACTTGTTGTAAACGGTTGAGTGACAAGCATTGACGAGTGAGCTTGCGCATCTATGGGCTTGTAGGCGCGTTGTTGCCACCTATCGGTCTTGACATGGAACAACAGTAAATTATAAGCAAGAAAAAAAAAAAACTGTGACGGCTGCACAGAGGCCGACGGCCGTCATGCTGCAGCGGCCGTTCTGGCATTCTCCAGAACGACCAGACCAGGGCCGGTCCTACACATTTTGGTGCCCCAGCAGGATTGGCATTTGGGTGCCCCCCCTCCACAAATTACAGAACAAAAAGATGTTTTTTTTGTTTTTTTTGTTTTTTATGGCTTGCATATTTTAACAAAATTAACAACAAAGTCAGCCAGTCCGAGTCAGTTTTACTCCTTTAAACAAGGATGATAAAATAAAATGTATAATGATAAAATAATAAAATAAACATTTGCTTGAACATGCTATAAACTATGGGCCTTATAAAATCTAAATGTGCAAAAGAGAAAACAGAAGATTAGCATGTATAACCCCAACATAATCTTCCTTCAAAAGTCTATGGTGCATCATGCATGTCCTTAAAAATGGACACGTCTGGATTTCCTTACTGCAAATGCATCTATTGTGTCATCAAAAGGTATCTTCCTTGAAACCTCCTGATTGATGCTCATTAATGCAAGTCCATTCAGACGCTCTAGGCCCATTGAAGACCTCAGGTAGGTTTTAATCAGCTTCAATCTGGAGAAGCTCCTCTCTGCTGCCGCAACTGTCACAATAAAACTACTAAGCCCAAACGTGAGGGTTGAGCATTCATCTCAATCTGTATGAATCTAGCAATAGCTCATCATAACATTGCATTATCTAGCTAGCTTGGCCTTTATTTTTATTACTTAGCTAACGCTAGCGTTAGCGCCAATCAGCTTAAAATAACACAGAAACGCAAAACAGCGCTTTGTTGACATAACTTACCTCTTAATTGGGCTTTCCTTTCCTCCTCATCTTTCCTCCGTTTTCTGCCCTGCGCACCTGAGGGCTTGTGCCTTTTCATTTTTACACCTGTCTGCCTGGTGTGATGTGCGCCCATACACAACCATGTATTTGTGTTTAAATTACATCGACGGCGCACGTCTTGATTGGGCTGCGGGCCTGGGGCTGCCAGTTGTGCAGAGACATATCCCCCCACTAAAGTAAGCAGCAGCATCGTGTCTCTGTTCAAGTGCATCAGCCAGGCCAGATGAAATATTGTAAATAAAAAGTGTATTTATTCTTGCTTATTTGTTCATTGTGTAGAAAAGGAGGGGGGCACCTGAGCGCCCACATGTTTTTTTTTTTTTTTTTTGTTTTTTTTTTGTAAGGGCCACTGGCGGCGCCCTACGCACACCTGGCGCCCCAGGCAGAAAACTGCTTCGCCTGTAGGACGGACCGGCCCTGGACCAGACGGCCAGTCCGCCACTGGCTTGGACCGCAATGCAAACAAACTTGCACGAGCCCAGAATAGCTTACTCGGGAGCCAATGTTGATTTTGAGAAGCTGTTACTGCAGCGATCTAAGAAGCGTTTGAATTCGCAGCACAGTGAATAAGGTTTCTGTAAGATCTAGTGAGAATCTTTCAAATTCTGCCCAGAATGCTCTGTTATAATGAGCGCTGATGTAGGCTACGTCAGAAAAACTAAATTAATAATGCCAAATATATAAAAAATATTACTGTCAAATGTATGTCACATAATAAAAATACTCTAGTTCACTGTATATATCACTGTATGTTGTTTTATTAAGGGATAAGTGTAAAGAATACCATAAAATAGTTCTATCAATTCAAACAGGGGTAGTGTATCTACAGCTGTATTTACAAATACACACAGGTATTGGATAAGCACTAGTACACAGCAAAATCCCCGGTGTTAATTTAACACTCCCAGTGTTAATTGTGGACTCATATATACACTGGCTTCAGTGTTAAAGTTAACACTGAAGCAGTGTTGAAGTTAACACTGAAGCATTGTTAAAGTTAATGAGATAATTAGGTGATTACCGAAGTGATGATTGATCATTATTGAAGACACCTGATGTTAATAAGCAGAATCCCCAAAGGACAAAACCAACATTTTTAAGCAACCATTATAGTGATCAATGTTTGCATTAGTTAGGCTCTTGACCTGTAAATCTTCAATATTAGGTCTTGTTTAACTGCAAATGCTGAGTTATGACAGCCAGACAAGCCAAGAGCAAAAGTTATCAGGTGGCATTGACTGTGCTTGACATAATCATCATATAGCGACTTGAGTATTTGACACAGGATTTCCTTACAGACTACAAGAAACTGTGAACAAAAGAGCAATCAGTTTAGGCATAATCAGACAGATAATGTAAAAGTAGTTTAGTTTAATTTAGACACACAGACATGAAGAATCAGCGTGAGAATCACAACAACGGTGACCATCAAAAAGCGTGTTGTAGCCAATCAGAACTCATCCATGACTCCCATCATGCATTGCGGCATGAATAAATTATGAGAGTTCAGAGTTGATCTGTTTATCTGAATATGCCGTTTGTCACCATTGTTGAGATTCATGGGCTGGTTATTGATGTCTATGTGTGCCGACGTGAAACACCTCTCTAAAACAGATTGTAAAAAAAATCTTTCCAAAAAGTATATGAAGTGACAATCTTCTGTGGATTGTCAAGGCTATTACAACAAGCAAAAAAAAAAAAAAAAAAAAATTCACAGATTAGACACAGTGATTCATGTCAAACAATGAATATGTTAAAACACAATCATCACCTGATGATATGAGCTTATGTCTGGCTGCTTTAAATCAAATACAGCAACAAACAAGACCTAGTTTTAAAGATTTACGGGTCAAGAGCCCAACTAATGCAAACATTGACCACTATAATGGTTGCTTAAAAATGTTGGTTTTCTCCTTTGGGGATTCTGCTTATTAACAGCAGGTGTCTTCAATAATGATCAATCATCACTTCGTTAATCACCTAATTATCTCATTAACTTTAACACTACTTCAGTGTTAACTTCAACACTGCTTCAGTGTTAACTTTAACACCGAAGCCAGTGTATATATGAGTCCACAATTAACACTGGGAGTGTTAAATTAACACCGGGGATTTTGCTGTGTATCACTGAGCATCGACACCCTGAGCTATAGGTATCGGAACATCTCTACTTTTGAGTACACTGTATTTTCATTTTTTTTTTTCAATTCCAGGAGGAGCTCAATACAGCACTGAAGTCCTAAGAGAAACTTGAAAAGAAGGAAAGAACAATTGGAAAAAAACAGTTCAACATATCGGGGTGAGGAAACAGAATGGAGATTCATTTTCATTACAGCTATTGGATCACTGCATATAATTATGATTTGTCATATTTAATTTGATGGATTTCAGTTTATTATTTTTGTAAATGACAAGCAGCATTATGTTTATGGATCTTTTGTATCTTAGTATCTCAGAGCTTATCTCAGATATTAATGATGTGAAGTGTTGAAATTTGATGACTGAGACGATTGAAGTGCATGCTTGATTTCAGTCTCAAACTGAGCACATAGAGCATCAGATTAAACAGCAGTTTGAGAAACTTCATCAGTTTCTCAGAGATGAAGAAGAAGCTACAATCACTGCACTGAGGGAGGAAGAGGAGCAGAAGAAGCAGGTGATGAAGGAGAAGCTGGAGGAGATCAACAGACACATCTCAGCTCTTTCACACACAATCAAAGACACAGAGAAGATGATGAAAGACAATGACGTCTGCTTTCTAAAGGTCTGATTTCAGATCATTGATTGATTGATTGATTGATTGATTGAGTTGTTGATGATAAATTGTGTGTTTGTTCTGCAGGAGTTTCCAGTCTCAATAGAAAGGTGAGTGATCTGCTGGATTCTCTGGTCTCTCTGCTTCTGATCAAAGCCACTGCAGTTCTGACTCCTGAATGTTCTTCCAGAGTCCAGATCTCACAGCCGGATCCACAGACGCCTTCTGGAGCTTTGATTCATGTGCCACGTTACTTGGGCAACCTGCCCTTCAGAGTCTGGAAGAAGATGCAGGACATTGTCCAAAACAGTGAGTCTAGAGAATAGCTGTGCTCTTACACGATACAGTTTAACATGACACAAAAGAGCTAGATTATTTCAGATGATAGTAAGGGAAGATTATTATTACTTCAGGCATATAATGAACTATTTTTGAGAATGTTATTAGTGTTTTTCATTTACTTAAATCCAGTACTGACTCAACAATGTAAAAGTGAAAATAAACTTGAGGCTTCATTTGAGATTTTTCTGACACACTGAACCTTAAATTCCCTTTCAAATGCGAAATCGCACTGCATCTGAGATAGAGACACTATAGAGTAATGTGGCTGGTGTCTAAAGCACATGTGAAAACATCACATTTTTCATATTCCAGTGACAGCCTGTGACATCATTAGTAGTATAAAAGCGTCTTGTCTTCAGAAGATGTGCATTTGTATGTTTGTGTGACAAACACTATTGGTGGAGCACATCCTTTCATATTTCTGAGGTTGATGAACATAAGATACTTCAAATTATTAATCAACTGAATAACTCAAGGGCTAAAGATATATTTGGAATAAATACTGCATTTGTAAAAACATATAGTGCTTGTTTGCTAAAGCCCTTGGTAAATCTGATAAATTTATCAATTAGAGAAATATTGGTAGCTGAACAAGTTATCAATTATTTAGAAAAACATGATTTACTTTATTCTAAACAGTTTGGTTTTAGGCCTAAGTATTCAACAGAAATGGCAAACTGCTATCTCACAGAATTTATAAAGGAATCTTTAGATAAAGGTAATGTAGTAGGTGCAGTGTTTTTAGATCTCAAAAAGGCATTTGATACTGTGAATCATGAAATTCTCCTACACAAATTAAATTTATTTAACTTCTCCCAGCAGGCAATGACTTGGTTTAGATCATATTAAGAATCCCGAGATCAGTGTGTTAAAATTAATAATTCAAGATCAGCTTTACGAAATAATAAGATGGGTCTCCCTCAAGGGTCAATTTTGGGCCCGTTGTTGTTTTCCTTATATGTTAATGATTTTCCAAACTGTTGTAAGCAAACAAAATGTCAGTTATATGCAGATGACACAGTCATTTATGTATCTGCAAAGACAAAGTTTAGCTGCAGAAATATTAACAAATGAAATTATTGGTGTGTCACAGTGGTTACAGAATAGTTGTTTGACCCTGAATTGTACAAAAAATGAATTGTCTCAATGTGTTTTTCAATTATAAAGAAGGAAATGAGTGGTTTTATAATTAAGATCAATCAAAAGGAAATTGAAACAGTTAATAATTTTACATATTTAGGTGTTATTTTAGATTCTCATTTGAAATTTGATATGCATGTTAAGAAGCTGTGTAGAACAATCAGAACAAATCTGAATTGTTTTTACATGATTATACCATATATATCCTTAAGCAGCCAAGTTATACATGCAAGCAATGATTTTTTCACACTTATCTTACTGTGTGACTTTCTGTAGTCAGGTTTCTCAACTGACTATTAAACCTGTTAGATCCTTATATAAACAAACACTAAAAGTATTGGATAAGAAACCAACCAGATGGCACCATTGTAACATTTTACAAAAATATAGTTTGCTTAGTTTTGAAAATTTTATAAATTCATCTCTTATTAAAATGTTTTTTAAATGTTTAAATAATCTTGCGCCAAAAGTTTAAATGCAAATTAATATCAAAACAGAGTAGTAAGGGGATTACTACAAGAGGTGCAACTACACAGAACTGTATAGCACCACAGAGAAAAACTAAATTTGCACAATCTACATTTTCAGTTCAAGGTACATTGCTATGGAACAGCTTGTCAGCTGAATTGAAAATGCAAACACAGTTGAATATTTTTCAAACAAAACTGAAAAAGTGGTTCAAACAAAGGCAGATATGTGAACACTGATGGTTGTACATAGTCTCAGCTGTTTATTCTATTTTATTTTATTTGGTTTTGTATTATATATATACTTTGTTTTTGTTTTGTTTTTTAATTAAAAAAAAAAGCCTAACCAGGGACTGGGGCTGCAAATTAGCCTTTGGCTAGTAGCCTATATGTAGAGCATCGGCTGCATGAAATTGTAGCAATGTTATACTGCATTGGCTCTGTTAAATAAACTAATAAATAAATTTGAGGAGGCTGGATGTACTTATGATGCATTTGTTTGACTGACTGAAAGTGAATATTAATAATCTTTGATTCGTCGCTGATTATCACCCAAGGGACAGAAGTCAACATTTGCATGAGCATGTTTGGCTTTCAAAGGAGTTAAGGGTTCTTGTAATGATTCTCGTCTGATTTTGAGAGATTCTAGCACTTCTTGGAATTCAATTTTGAGAACGTCTTTCTTATTAAGATGATTTTTTTTTTAATCATTCCTGCCATTTTGAAAGGGTGTCTATAATTATATGAACATCAATGAAATGAAAGCAGCTGATGATTGTGTCTCATCAGCTCCTGTGATTCTGGATCCAAACACGGCTCACCCACACCTCGTCCTCTCTGATGATCTGACCAGTGTGAGAAACACAGAGAACATTCAACCACTTCCTGATAATCCAGAGAGATTTAACGAGAGCTTCTGTGTTTTGGGTTCTGAGGGTTTTAACTCAGGAACACACTGCTGGGATGTGGAGGTTAAAGAGAGACAATACTGGAGTCTTGGAGTAACTACAGCATCAAACAATAGGAAGGGACCTGATTTCTTTAAAACTGATGTCTGGAGTGTGTGGTATGATTAGTATGGACTGTCCAGTTGGACGTTAAACAGAAGCTTGATCGTGTGAGAGTGTATCTGGACTATGACAGAGGAAGGGTGTCATTCTCTGATCCTGTAACTAACACACATCTACACACATTCACAACCACCTTCACTCACACTGTCTTGCCATTGTTTTAGTCTTGTCTTGTTTGTTTTATTGTTTTAGCCCTCTGAGGATTCTACCATTCAAAAGTCGCTGTTATATATTTATGTTCTACATAACATGAATACGCTGAGACTGTTGCTGTGTCAATTCACTTGATCTTTACTGAGAACTCTGTTATCTGTTTTTCTTCGTTAACAACATAACACATACAAGGGCAAGATCTAGAGCGCCCTCCAGTGCCCAAAACATCTAGTGCATATATCACATATTCCTCCCCACATAGTTTAATTGTACTCACAGTAACAATTTTATACACATTTAACCCTTTTTTTTTTTTTTTCCTGTTTACTTAATATGCACACAACATAGCACAATAATACTCCTGTGTAATATAACACCTTTAACAATACCAAGAATACAGAACAACTGGATCAAACACAAGAATCATCCAATGAACAATGTGCTTATTCTTTTAAATTGCATTTAGCGCATGACATTTATACAACATATTCGGCTTATACCACCCAAGTTATCTTTTTAAGGACTAAACCGCACTGGGGGTTTGATGGTACGTTCAGGATAACGCTTAGTCTCTTTGGGTGGAGTGTGTAACACAACTTCAGTGTCCCTTGTGGGTGAATCTTCAAGTTGTGCTGATTCAGAAGGAATTGGATCGAGACTAGGGTCTAATGTCTCTCCTGACAAAGGCCATTCACCCGAATCTGTCAGATTTCCTCCCGGGACATCAGTGGTCACTGGACCCATCTCATCTCCATTGGCACAGTCATTCTGATGTGCCAACATCTGATCTACATGACGCCTCCAATGAACTGAGAGTCCCACATCAACAGTGTATGATACAGGACCTGTCTTTGCTGACACCATGCCAGGCATCCACTTCTTTCCCCGCCGGTAATCCCGAACTAATACCCTATCACCCACTGCAAACGCTCTGTCTTTAGCATGCGCTTGACGTCGCTGGCACAGCTTACCCTGAGCTTTTTCGACCACAGAGGATACATTCGGTTTCAACAGATCAAAGCGTGATCGCAGTCTACGATGTAGGAACAACATGGCCGGTGATTCCTTTGTGGTGGCGTGTGGGGTATTTCGATATGCCAGTAGAAAAGTGTCCAGCCTTTGTTGAATGGATGTTGGTCCTTTTGAACAGCGCAGCGCCCGTTTCATTGTTTGAACCATGCGTTCTGCCAAGCCATTCGTAGCTGGATGAAAAGGTGCAGAACGTGTGTGTGTCACTCCATTGGCCTTGAGAAATGTCTGAAACTCTACAGAGGTGAACTGAGGACCATTATCACTAACCAGCACTTCAGGAAGTCCATAACGACTGAACAGTGTCCTCAGCACCTGAATGGTCTTTGTAGATGTAGTTGAATCCATCACACACACTTCGGGCCACTTGGAGTGAGCATCCACTACTACCAGATACATGTGTCCTTCAAATGGACCTGCGAAGTCCACATGTATGCGTTGCCACGGGGATTCTGGCCATTTCCAAGGGTGCAACGGCGAGGGTCCGGGAGCTTTTAGTGTCTGCTGACAGGACTGACAGTTCTTTGACAACTGTTCGACTTCATTATCAACACCTGGCCACCAGACATAACTACGTGCGACTGCCTTCATCCTGACGACCCCTGGATGTCCTGTATGTAATTCGGCCAGCACCTTGGGTCTCAGCTTAGGAGGGATGACCACTCTCCAGCCCCACATGAGGCAACCTTGTTGCATAGTCAACTCATCCTTCCTATTCACATATGGAACAAGCAGATCACTTGCATCTGTGACATGTGGAAAATGTCCAGTTGACACCATCTCCATTACTTGTGACAGGATAGGGTCGACCCTTGTCTCTTTACAGACATCTGCACACAGCACTGGTAGAGCATCAAGCTGTTTTACTTGAAGTAACTCCGCCGTATCCATTTTAACTTGAGGTGCAGTTGGCAGAGATAGTCGTGATAACCCATCCGCGTTACAGTGGTGTGCACCTTCTCTATACTGAATATCGTAATCATAGGCAGCCAACAGCAAAGCCCAGCGCTGCAACCGAGCCGCAGCCATGGATGGAATGGCTTTTGTTGGACTGAAGATGGTTGTAAGCGGACGGTGATCCGTGAGCAATGTAAACTTCCGCCCATACAGGTATTGATAAAATTTCCGTACACCAAAAACAATACCAAGTGCCTCTCTTTCAATTTGAGCATAATTTTGCTCTGCTTTGCTCAGTGTTCTTGAGGCAAAGGCAATTGGTTTTTCCTGTCCATCTGGAAAGATGTGCAAAATGACGGCACCTACTCCGTACGGTGATGCATCACAGGCCAGTCTGATTGGTAACTGTGGATTGTAATGTGTCAACACACTCTGTGATAGTAACAAGTTTTTAGCCTTGTCGAAAGCATCCTCACACTCCTGAGACCACAGCCACTGTTTTCCCTTGCACAACAGAGCATTAAGAGGGGCTAACACTGATGCAAGATTAGGGATAAACCGACTGTAATAATTTAGAAGTCCCAGAAATGAACGAAGTTGATTGACGTCCTTTGGTGCAGGTGCGTCCACGATTGCTCTGACCTTTTCTGGTGACTTATGAAGACCCTGAGAATCTATGATATGCCCCAAGTACTCGAGCGAATCTTTAAAGAATTCACATTTCTCTCGCTGGACGCACAGGCCAAATTCACTTAGACGACTGAGGACTGCATCTACATTTTTGAGATGTTGTTCATCATCTGACCCAGTCACTAATATATCGTCTAGGTAGCAGTGTACATCAGGGAGGCCTTGTAAAATCTGGTCCATCGCCCTTTGAAAAATTGCAGGGGCCGATGCAATCCCAAACGGTAAACGATTGTAACAAAACAGCCCCTTAGACGTAGTGATAGTGAGACACTTTCGTGAACTTACAGCCACAGGAACTTGAAGGTATGCATTTGAGAGATCCAATTTGGTGAAACGTTGGCCCCCTACTAATGATGCAAATAAATCCTCTATTCGTGGAATCGGGTAACGTTCAACACAAAGGGCAGGATTCACTGTTACCTTAAAATCTCCACAAATCCTCACATCGCCGTTCCTTTTCACAACTGGCACAATCGGCGTGGCCCATTCACTGCATGTCACTGGAGAGATGACTCCCATCTCCAATAGCCGATTTATTTCAGCCTCAACTTTTGGCTTTATGGCGTAGGGGACATTGCGTGCTTGGCAAAATCGTGGCTGAGACTGTGGTTTAAGTGACACTGTGGCTTCGATACCCTTCAACAAGCCTAGTCCTTTCCTGAAGACATTTTTGTGTTTTGCTAGCAGTGTCTCCAGTGCGTCCTTTCTCACACTCTTAATTTCACGCCAGTTTAGCCTGATTTTCTTGAGCCACTCTCTGCCGAAAAGTGGTGGGGCATTTCCTTCAATGACAAAAAGTGGCAATTTCGCTTTTTGTTTGTTCATTTCCACCCTGACTTTGATAACTCCTACTGGAGACACCACCTCTCCTGTATATGTTTTCAGGATCACATCTGTTGTACACAGTGGTTTATGAGCTAATCGCGCATTGTAAAGTTCTCTTGAAATAAGAGAAACAGCTGCTCCTGTGTCTAATTCCATTTCCAAGATTTCTTTCTCAACTTTTGGTTTAAGACAAATATGTGTCAGTTCCTCCTTTCTGGTCATCACATGTAGTGCAAGTTCGGTATCTGTTGTGTCCTCACTTGATGAATCTTTCACATCCATCCGATGCACTTTCTTTTTCTGCTTCACATTTTTCTTCCACTTTGACTTTACATTGTCTGCTATCTGTTTCCCTTTAATTCTGCAGACTCTGGATATGTGGCCTTTTTTACCACAGTTGTGGCACTGTTGCTCTTTGAAATAGCAGTCTTTCTCATTGTGGTTCGTTTTTCCACAACGGTAACATTTATTTCCCCCTCTATTTTGCAAAGACAGTGCATTCACTTTCAAAGAGCCGCTTAACTGTTGAGATTCTCTCGCGGCGGTTTCCATAGACACTGCAATCTCCACTGCTTTTTGAAATGTGAGCGCTGCTTCCGTAAGCAGCCGTTTCTGTACAGACTCCGTTTTCAGCCCGCACACAAAACGATCGCGCAACGCATCTTGCAGATGCGTCCCAAATTCGCAGTGTTCACTCAGCTTTTTCAGGACTGCAACATATTGTACTACTGTCTCTGTCTCGTGCTGACTGCGGTTATGAAACCTGCAATCACGATCGGTTTCGGAGAGAAATGTTCTTTCAAAACAGTCACAATGTCATTGTATGATTTCGCACCCGGCTTCTCTGGGGCGATCAAACTCCGCAGCAGTCCGTAGGTAGATGAACCCATTACACTCAGCAACACCGCGACTTGTTTCTCTTCAGAAATGTCATTTGCGGAAACAAATTGTTCAAACCTTTCTATGTAGGTAGCCCACTGTTCGGCTGACTCATCAAAGGCATCCATATGACCGAGAAACACAGCCATTTCGTCAGGTGTTGTTCCACAAGTTCACTACAATCATCCAATTAGAAGTAGTTAGCAGTCACTCCATTCAGCTCATACAACTCAGGTGTTCGCAACGACCATCCTCGTCGCCAATATGTTATATATTTATGTTCTACATAACATGAATACGCTGAGACTGTTGCTGTGTCAATTCACTTGATCTTTACTGAGAACTCTGTTATCTGTTTTTCTTCGTTAACAACATAACACATACAAGGGCAAGATCTAGAGCGCCCTCCAGTGCCCAAAACATCTAGTGCATATATCACAGTCGCATTTTCGAAAACTATGAATCATTCCACTCCTAGGTCTTGATCTTCCTGCTTTCATCATGTTTCCCATATTTAATCCACATCACATGAGTAATGTGCTGTTGATCTGAATATCAGTATGGCTGGTCACATAACTGACATCCAGCAGTTAAGTAAACAATTTGTTGTTATTTTTCTAGAGCACTTTTACACAATTAGACCAATAAAGTAGCCTAGAATCTAGACGCACCCCTAGCGGCAGCAAATTACATTTGCTTCCAAGGTCAGTCTCGTTACTCTCAGTTCACTTGAGATTTCGAAAAATCCAAGATGGACCGGGCCAATCACAAGTCGGTGGGTGGGCTTAAGGTGGTGACGACTGACCTGCGACCATAAATTCCGTCAGACATTCTCTGGTTCCGTGAATTACGCGTGAGAGATAGAGCGATGGCTGCTGCTGAATCGGCTTTGGCCGCCACTCTGAAAGACTTGAAGTTAAGCTTTTCTCTGAGGAAAGAACAAGAAACTGCACTGAGGTCGTTCTTACAAAAGAAGGATGTATTTGGAGTTTTGCCAACCGGATACGGCAAAAGTTTGATCAGCTTCTTCATTGCTCTGATTAGATGTAGCACCATCCTATTGCGTGGAGAGGGAGTTTGAAAGACAACCGTTTATCCCACCCCTCCGGTTGAGCCCTGTCTATGGAGAGTGCCCAGATACTACATTTATGTGGGTCTGGCTTGTCAGGCTACCAATAAAGACCAATTAGGACTTGAGCTGTAATCAGGCCTTAAAAGTTAGGCCCGACAAGGCCCGAGCCCGACCGAAACTTTTTAAAATCCCGAACCAGTTTACAGCCCGACATTATTGAAATGTTTGCACGCACACAGCACTTTTGCCAAAAATGAGTCATTTATACATTTTTAAACATAATTTATTAATGACTCGGCTATAGGCCACTAGGAAGTTATAGCAAAGAAATGAAATAAGTCCTCTAACATAGTAACATCTCAATAACGACATTTCAAATAGGCCTAGGCATAACCTACAATATAAATAGACCTACAGGCCTATTTAAAAAAAAAAAAAAAAAAAAAAAAAAAAAAACACGGTTTATTAGTTAAATTAGTTATTACAGTACTGAAATAGATGATAAACACAAAACAGGATGAATCTCTGGGATGGATGGTGACACAGGGACAAGATGGCCAGAGTGATGAATCCAATTAGTGATGTGACATTTGACACCGAAGCTTCGAAGCTTGTATCAAAAAAGCGAAACATCTCACAGTGAAGCACTGTACCGGAGCTTGATTCGTTTTGTCCATAACCACGTGACCTGTGACGTCCAAAGCTTCGTTTTCGCGCACAACCACGTGACTGCTTCATATTCTGATTCAAATAACGTGAACCCCTTGTGCAATACACTTTTTGTCAAGAATAAATCATAATACGAATAAATGTGTACATGTGTAGTTTTGTGCATATCCATTTTGTAGTTATCCTTGCTTCACAAGCACTTCTAATTAATACTAATATTAGTCAAAATTATTCTTAATTTACTTTGGACATATATGCCTACATGAACCATGCTTATACTTGTATAATTTTATTAAAATGTTTATTTACAGATCAATTCGAGTAAAATTACTGTTTTTCTGACACAGCACAAATTGATGTGTTTGATGAAACTGTTAAAAATCGCTTTAAGATCTGTGACGCGAAAGCAACTTTTTCCACCTTTGTCCACAAGATGTCATTAGTGTGCAACATGTTGAAAAGCTTCGAGTAACGAACCTTTTTATGATACAGTTGATGGGAAAGCCTTGGTGCTTCGAAAAGCTTCATTTTCCCATCACTAAATCCAATGAAAGGTGAATAATCCAGTGCAATAATGTTCAATAACCAATCCAGACACGAACCGACAAACATGAACAACGATCAGGAACTCCAAACAAACGAACACTGCAGACCACACCAAACAACATCGAAACAACCAACTGACAAACAGGAGAGATTTCAGTGAGAATATATAGAGTGTGTAAATAGGTAGCAGCTGGAGAGGTTAATGAGAACAGGTGACGGGGATACAGAATAATGAGGGCTAAACCAAATCATACAGATCATGGAGGGAGACAATGGGAGAAACCAAATCAGAACAATGACAGACCAGAAACACAAGGAGACATGTAACACACAGACATACACAAGCATGACATGAAGAACACAGTGGATTTCATTAAACGTGACACAATAGGAATATAAATAGGCCAACGCGCCGATAAAAATGAGTCTTTCTTAACCAAATAAATTAAGATACATTCTAAATTAAGTTATTTGGTGTCAATAACAAAATTAAGACAAAGGCTCCGCCGTATTTGCTTTAACAGTATGTCGCATCTCTTGCATTTCACATAACCCACTGGCTCGTTGTTCTCGTTATGCACATGCTCAACTTTTCCACACCTCAGACTTTTTCTTTTCAGGAGCAACCAAAACATAATTGCCAGAGGCCAGCCTCCGTTTCACCTCCTCAGCGTCCATTTTCGAATCTTTCTCTTGAAGTAACTTGCTTATAATATATCACAGCCCCAGTGAGCAGTGGAGAGTTCAATGCAGCTTTACTGACATCTAGTGATGAAATTGTGCAACTGGCTCAAAACATGAATAGCTACATTACAAGATGGCAGTTGAGGCCATAGAGCAATTAGGGATGCACCGATCCGTATCGGCCGATCATGCTTGCGCGTTTTGTCACTAAAGCCGGTTCTGTAATCAGCGGTAAATGCCATCAGGTGCGTGATTTCACGTTGAGCCGTATACACACAGCCGTTGTTCACTGACGAGCTGCGCACATTCACACTGATGATGAACATTGATTTGTGTCGTCGGTAAACAACGGCTGTGTGTAGTATATACGGCTCAACGTGAAAATCACGCACCTGATGGCATTTACCGCTGATTAAAGAACCAGCTTTACTGACAAAACGCGCAAGCATGATCGGCCGATTCGTATCGGTGCATCCCTAGCAATGATGAACCCAAATTTTGTTGTATTTCAAAAGGGGTTATATTTTTTTAATTTGCTTGGACTGTTTACCGCATCAGGTGCCGACAGATGCTTGTGATGTTTAATAAACTTGAGTGTTCCCTGCTGAAAAAAAAAACAGCTAAAGCCAGCATAGGCTGGTTGGCTGGTCTTGGCTGGTTTAAGCTGCAAGTAGCTGGTTTTAGCTGGTGGTTTTCCAGCTTGGCCAGCTAAGACCAGCCTGCCAGGCTGGAAAAGTGGCCAAAACGAACCTAGGCTGAATTTAGCTGTTTTTTGTTGTTGTTGTTTTGTTTTTGTTTGTTTTTTTTTCACTTGGGTTGCTTTACTGAGCATATTTGCATTTCAAAACGGTTTGTCATAAGTATAAGCAAGTATAATCTCGATTAAAGGGGTCATTGGATACCCATTTTCCACAAGATCATATGATTCTTTAGGGTCTTAATAGAAAGTCTATAATATACTTTTTTTTTATGCTCAATAGCAGTGTAAAAAGAAGACGTTTTACCATGTCAAAATCAGCTCTGCAAAAACAACAAATTTTATGACATGGCCAGGGGCGGACTGCCCATCGGGAGACAATTCCCGGTGGCCTGGCAGCCAATTTGGCCCGCTGCCAATTTTTATTTATATTTTATTTTCATATATATTGTTGTTGTTGTTTCTGTTGCCTGCCGAATATACTAAAGTGATTATTTCCAAATTCGCCATTCAATAATAATACTCTAATAAATCATAATCTGGTTTGTCTTGACTGACAACGCAATTCGCCACACGCACGCCAAAAAAAAAAAAAAAAAAAAAAAACACACACGATTACAACTTTTTTTTTCTTTTTTTTTTTTTTTTTTACCATTAAACCATGGTTAATATTCCTAAGGACAAAATATGACCCATGACAATGCAAACAAAAATTCAGTATTTGGATTTTACTAAAGATATATTCAAGATGTAGCTATTATTGTAGGCCAACAGTTTATAAGATAAAACAATAGCACATGGTCCTAATATAATACTTACATTTTTATAAAAAAGGTAAAAGGAAGTTCAAGAGATAATCTTTAATTATTTTGTGTGGCACCAGCCAATGGATTATAGGCCTAGTTTTTAATGTGATAATAATAATGGCTTTAAAATATATATATATATTGTCCATGGTTTCAGAATTTGTTGTGGGTTTTTGGGATGGCCTGGATGAGTGTGAGATTTCCCGGCCTGAAATTTTGTCCCAGTCCGCCCCTGGACATGGCCTCTTTAAATGCAAATGAGCTCTGCTCGCTCCACCCCTCTCTGCCTGGGATGATGAGCTGTAATGTTATTAAGAACATTATTAACATTATTAAGAAAGGCCATTTGCAAAGATGCATAAAAAACCCTTATACTCACTTCTGCTGTGGGTGAATCTGCATCAGGAATGATTCGCACGAACATAGACACATGTAGATCAGGATCAGCGCCTTCCTTTTAAAAACTAAAGTAACATTATCCTCTGCATCTTTAGCGGCTTAGATGTCGGGAGTATATGACTACTGCTATTTTCATTATAACATCCAACCAGAGGCGCCACTAAGGGGGTGGGGGGGGGGGGGTTAGGACAATTCTAAGGGACCACGCCCTTTAGGGGCCCCCAGAGATCTGCTTTGGTGTGGTAGGGGGAGCCCAACCTCATATTTTGTCATAGGGCACAAAATTGCAAGCGGCGCCCCTGCATCCAACAACAGAACACCTCAATCACTCAATTGGAGACATTATTGTCTTCCCCTGCACCAGAGTCACACAATGGCGATCGGAGTCGGACTGTTTCAGCTCGGTGAGGGCGGGGCTAAGATAAGGCGCTCATGTCTATCAACTATCGTGGGAGTGGCCTCTGTCTGTGTGTCGTCACAACGACAAGAAGCTGAGAATGACCTGATTTTAAAAAGAGGATATTACTTTTACAGATTAAAGAAATACCACTGGGTGGATTTTTGTCATTGTAGGGTGGTTGTGTTAAAAATCTTTGTTTGTGTTCTACTCAAGAAACAAAGTCACCTACATCTTGTAGAAAAATATCAAATTTCAATTTTGGGTGAACTATCCCTTTAATGTTCAAACAACATGTAAACGTTAGTTTGGCATCCGATGACCCATTTGAACTTTAAAATGAGCGTGTGTGAACGTCAAACAGACAAAACAGATAGTAGATGTAGTTGAATGGTAATGTTTTTCCCCTGTGGGCCGCTGTACTCTACATTGCGGACCACTCATATAAATATGGGCCTATCTGTCATTCTATAATTGTGGGTACATCTCATGTCCGTGAAGTATATTTAAATATAATATACTATAATATACAAATTCCAAGTTGTCAATGATTAAATAATTTGTCAATCTGATCCAATACAGCTGAATCAAATAAAGTCTAATTAGTCAAATTAGAATTAAAATCAGTCAAATTAAAGATGTAAGTCAAAGCTAGTCAGTTATGAGAGAAGTAAGTCTAATAGAAATATTAGACTGTCTAGGTGCACCCAGTATCAGAGTAAAAGATAGAGAGCGGAGAAAAAAAGAGGAAGTAAGAAGTGTGAAGTTTCCGATCTGCAAGGGGTGCAGGGTTAGCACTTCTTATACCAAACCAGACAGTACAGGAAGTCTATATGTCGCTTATATGTCTAATTTTGATTAAGAACACATTACTCATGTCTCAGCTTGTGAACAAAGGAGTTATTAATTTGCATGTTTGCCTACCAACCCAAACTTTAAAAAGACACATTTACTAAGAAGTACTTCTTGTTCTAAGAACATCGGTCTGTCTGTTGGAGTTGATGATAGATATGATAAAATGTGCGAAAATAACATAGCTACATAGCAACAGCATACAGTCTCATGTCATGTATCAAAAGGTCAGTCAGGGTAAAACTGTTAGGGCATTGGATACATATTCTCAAAAACATCAATAATTATATAAATATAATAATTCAGAGACATATTCATAATACAGTTAATAATGCATAATCTTAGATATGAATACGCAAATTCTTGTTAATTTCATAAACTCAACACATCATGTTCATATCACATACAACCTGGTATGTTTGTGGTATGGTTGTCTCTTCCTGCAAAACTTCCTGCAAACTTCCTGTAACTTATGTAAGCTGCAGTTTAGAATTAGAAGTGCTAAAGATTTTGTACTCATACGATCACAATGGAGCCACCGATTGTGTTGGACGAGTCAACTTAACGATCCTGTGTTGGACCGGTGTACACACCCGGATGTTTTTGACAAAATGCTGTCACTATATTCTGGAGGACAAATACCCCAATTATTAGTATTACAGCATGCTGTTTACTTGATCAAGACCTTCATTCAGATTGAAACTTGTAGCCTTGAAATATGATTTAAAGGAACAAAGAAATCAAAGACGGTGATTAATTAAAATCATGTTTGAAAATAAAGATCAATAGAGAAATGTTGAAAGAGTTTAATAAAATCAGTAGATCAATAATGTCATCCTGAGAATTATGGATAATACATATACATACATAAATCAATAGATGCAGAAATTGTTAAAATGAGGATAAAATTAGGAATATGCACTACTGGATCACTCAAGATTATGACAATTTGAGCCAAATGGGATAGATTTTGATTTATGTAGGCTATTCAGATGGGTTAGGAAACATAGAGTTGAGAAATGGGTGCTCTGAAAGTGATTAATAAATAGTAAGACATTAACTGCACGTTTTAATATCGTACTCTGTATCTGAAGACGTCTAGAGTTTGCATCCTCTTTGGGACACAGTATGAAAAAGAAAGAAGAACTTGCTTTATTAAAATAAGAAACTGCTGTTGTCAGACCTTCAGCTTCCTTCTTGGAAGAGGAAGTTGACATTTCTGAGGGGTCAACATGAAGACAGACTTATTAAATGCAGGAAAAGTTGAACTTTTACTTGAAACTTTTCCTTAAGACAAATGGAACATCTTGCCATTCAAACTGATATTGAAGGTAGACAAACAACAGAGGTCACAGACAGCAATACCAGGGGTCGTTTGCATCAACTACTTAGATTAGTCTTACAAAGTTAGCTATCTAATTTGTGTTCTCATAACTTTTTAAAGCCAGTTACAAAAAGGTAGACTGACCCAATCTGAACAAAAATCAAGACTGATTACCTCTTTGCTAACTGCTAATTAGTCAGACTAGATCTTAAAACACAGTCTTAACATAGTGGCAGTGTTTATGCAACGGGCTTAGGCCTCCACTGGTGTGCCACCACTGTCTGAAAATAGAATTTAACAGCACAAATTCAACCAATTCATAATCTAGGCAAGGCAAGGCCTTTAAGAACATTTAAAATGATTTAAAATTTGATTTTAAAGCACAGTGTTCGTTCAATAAATGCACAACTGAACAGATGAGTCTTGAGTCTGCATATAAATGTGGCTAATGTATTAGCACATCTGATCTCTTCAGGAAGCTGATTCCAACTGCGGGCGGCATAATGGCTAAAAGCGAATTCCCCTTGTTTTGTGTGAACCCTTTATAGACCATTTCAAGCGCTATTCGGCGGCTTAAGGAAGTGACGTCGTTGGTCCCAGGACGTTTCCGGTTAGTGGTCCAGCGCATTCAAAACAATGGCGAGAAGCGCTTTATGAACAGTGGGATTGCGGTCATATACAAACATCCTGCTTAAATGTCTAAATTAAAATTAGATCCTTGTCGTTCGGTGGTTGTGTGCTCCCTCTGGGGCGGTACTAATATTCTGAGACGTGTTTAACGGTAGATTTCCGCGAAACGTACCCGTGTTGCGGCAGTGAAGGAGAAGGCTGGATAACAACAAGCAACTCTAGGATATACAGCGCACATTTCGATTCAGGCAAGTAAATATCATTTTTAATTAATCAGTTTATTTGTATATCTTTACGTTAACTCTTCAAGTATGATGCCGTATAATTTAAAGTAGCATTTTGTCATTGTTTACATATGCATCTAGCTTTCGTGTGTAACGTTAATGAAAAAAGGCAAGTTTTTTATTTCTGTTTTATTGCTAAGTGTTATGTGGGTTAAATTCATATTAGTCGTCTAGTTATTTTGTCAGTTGACAAATGCAGTGAGTAACATGAAAGTACGTGAATGTCGTATTGTGTAACAGTTAACGGCAGTAGTTTACAAAACGTAATGTTTATGGTAAATATTATTTTCCATCACATAAGCTTTGGTAATGTTAATTCCAAGATGTACTGACGTTTTAAGCAATAATAGCATTTTTTTTTTTTTATATTGTGCATTATATTAAATAATTGTTTTTCTACTTTTATCCTTATATTACGGTGGCCGACAGAGGCCAAGGCGCTGCAAACAAGAAAACACATGCAAACAGAAAAAACGACAACAAATTAAGAAAACATCTTCATCCGTTTGACAACACAGGCGCTGCAAATCCTCGCAACGCAAACACAAATATTGAAACGCGCTGCAAATTCTCACAACACAACCAAACTCAGAAACGCGCTGCGAACACACGAAGGCGCTGCAAACTAACAAACGCGCTGCATATAGATCGGTCCACAACGGAAATGTTTCAGGGGGACCTCAAAAAGTGACGAACTCATCTGGGACCTGATTATTTATATCACTATATTACCTGATTATTTATATCACTATCACCTTTAAATGATACTATACTATCATTAAAAGGTGATAGTTCACCGATAACACCTCTGCTCTGACCAACAGCCACTGAACAAATAATCAGGTCCCAGATAGGTTTGTCACTTTTTGAGGTCCCCCTGAAACATTTCCGTTGTGGACCGATCTATATGCAGCGCGTTTGTTAGTTTGCAGCGCCCTCGTGTGTTTGCAGCGTGTTTCTGAGTTTGGTTGTGTTGTGAGAATTTGCAGCGCGTTTCCGTATTTGTGTTTGCGTTGCAAGGATTTGCAGCGCCTGTGTTGTCAAACGGATGAAGATGTTTTCTTAATTTGTTGTCGTTTTTTCTGTTTGAATGTGTTTTCTTAAGTTTGCAGCGCGTTGGCCTCTGTCGGACACCGTATTATATAATGTAAACAATTTATACAGGTGATTTCTAATATCATTTGTTTCTTAGTCTAGGAAGCATTTTGATGTAAGCAGTTGTAAATATGCAGCAGGGTCACTAAATCTGACAATACAGTGTAATACTGAAATTTGTTAGCTCCCTGTAATTCCCATAGAATTGGTTAAATGTTATATACATTTTCATAATGATGGCTAATATCCTTTGTTTTGTTTTCTAGAAAGTATTCTAAACTGATGTAAACAGTTGCAGAAATACAGAAGGGTACGGTGGCCGAGAGAGGCCAACGCGCTGCAAACAAGAAAACACATGCAAACAGAAAAAACGACAACAAATTAAGAAAACATCTTCATCAGTTTGACAACACAGGCGCTGCAAATCCTCGCAACGCAAACACAAATACGGAAACGCGCTGCAAATTCTCATACGATGCAATTCGATCCGATTCGATTCAATACTAGATATTTTTACGTGATATCTATTAAGTTTCAAATAAATCAACAAAAATAGTAAATAATTTGCCTTTTATTGAGAATACAGAAACAGTATTCTATTCACATAATGTGTATGTTACACTAAAGCAGTTGTGCTCAATGCACTGCAAATAGAACAGCAAATATAAGTTACTGCATCTACAAAGTGCAATCAGATAAATTGTAATAAGAAAAAAAAAAAGTCTAATGCTTATAGTGCAGGTCTACTATGGCCAATTAGCCTATTCACTGTTTTAAAAAGTTTCATTTATACAAAATTGGTTACATTTTGAAAATACAATTTGCATCTTATTAAGAGGTAATGGTCACACATCCTTTGCAGTAGATGAACTGCAAATAGAATACTACTCCACAAAATCAGTTCAAAATCATCGCTCTTGAAAGTCAG